>NW_027644779.1:0-43446 GCF_032717465.1 Coenobita brevimanus | reverse complement strand
TTTCCTCGCTCACCTCCCCCACCCCCACCCTCAACCTCACCATACCCACAAACCCCTTCCCCCACTTCACCCTTACTTGACCCACCACCACCTTCCTCCGATTCTAATCCTTCACCAACCTCACCTCCGCCTGCATCTCCTCCGGCTACCCCACCTCCTCCAACCCACCACTCTCAATCACCGTCCGCTACGCCCATTAACGACTCCCACCTTCACCGCCGCGGAAACAACCACCACCACCGTACCACCACAACCAGAGACGAAAATTGAGAGGGTGCTATAGCGCCACCACGACCGCCCACCTGTCAGAATCCGAGGGACCCCCCACCTTCTCCGCCTCCTACGCCGGACTGACCACCCATCCTCCCTCCGGCTCACTCTCAACCCCCATCAGGAGCCTAACACCTTCACCACCCACTGGGTCAGCCTCCTCCAACACCTCACCACGGCCCACCAGACATCCACCTAAACCACCTACCACCTCCAGTCACAGGCTCGTGACTTTTACAAAGCGAAGGGTGGTAAAATGCCCGCCGTGCCCGCCGCCGGACCTCCCATCTCACCACCCCCCCCCCCCCCACCCGGCCCCCCACCCACCCCCACCCCAGGAGGATACAACCATGGGGTTAGTGACCCCGATCAAGAGGGTCACCAGGACGTTACAGTCCTGAGCCCCTGTTCCCCGCAACCGCCCCAACACCAGGTGACCAGGGAAAGGCAACTACCTTGCAGGCGGGACAACCATCGTCAGAAAAGGGGTGGGACTGAACTAGCTTCAGTCCCAGGTAACACCGTATTGACAGCAATTGTTACACCCTCTAGGGCAGGAGGCCCAAGACTACGACCTAATAAAGTGTACGAGGGTAAGGCGACCCAAGGCTCCGGCCTTAGTACACCCAAGAGAGAGAGTTGCCCCAGTGCATCCCTCTCCTGCTGTTCTCCCCTACAGGAGCAACACCGCGCCGACAGTCTCTATATGTGGCGGGGAAGGAGCGGCCTTGTACGCCCTTCAGTTGCTTCTGGTCGGAAAGATCAGCTCCCGGCTACGGCCAGAGTACGTACCAGGGAAAATAGCCCCTGCTATCGTACGTGTAGCTTTTCCCTACTACGGGAGCAACACCGCGCCACATTAACACTTTTTTCGATTTTCATCTTTCATCCTCCAGACGATTTTCTTCAACTCTGGAGAGAAATTTCGTACTGGAGGGGTTAGATACAGTCACCATCAACCCCTTTACTACGAGGGGATCTCCTAAGCTGAATAAAATCGTCCGGTTACCTAGAACTAAGTCATTCTCTGTCTGAAGGGGTTATTGTGTCTGTCCCATCATCCCGAGAGGGTTTCTTTAAGCTCCAGGAAATCGTCTAAAGGTAGCAAAGTGTAGCCTAAACATGACGTCAGCACTTGGTCTAGGCGCCACAGATCGAATCCCGGAGGTGAACAAAGGTTTTTATAACATATAGACGTTTTATATTTTATATTTTGCAACTTTCAGAGGCATTTACTCAGCTTTAGGAGTCTTATGGATAGGCTTAATCAAACGTATCGAACCTCCCATGTTAGAAAAAATAGCTTACAGAAATGCGTCTCGTACAGAAGAGGCGGAATGGACAGATCGAGTGACTAAGATATTGAATTATGTATATGAGTGGTTTTGTTGTTATTTTTATTATTATTATTATTACTATTATTATTATTATTATTATTACTATTATTATTATTATTTCAGGCAAATGTCCCAGGCTTCTAGACTGGCTGACTACCGAATATTATTAAGTCTCCCGTGGCTCCGTGCTCCTTCCACTCAAGAGCCTGCACTTCACGCATTCCACGCACAAGATGGCGCCACCGCTGCATTCCTGCGAAGACGAGAGGTCAAGAGGACGACACTTGCTTTTTGTTTGTTTGTTTACTGTAATTGCTTAAAGTTGTGATCCCTCCAACTTGAATGCTCAGTTGTAACTATAGATAACTAGAATACGATGCTAGTCACGAAGAAGGGCTATGAAAAGATACAGAGCTCGTAGTATTGGCTGGATGAATCACTCTTGCGTGATAATCAAAGACGGTGAATAAAACCCACACTTAAGACGAAGAATATAATTACCAAACAGTTTCGGTGGACACTGCCACCATCTTCAGTGGTCAAGATAGTGAGAGGGAGTGACGTACTGATTATACAAGGGTTCCTTTTTATGCCTGTGTGTGTGTGAAAGGGTGGGGTAAAGGTGAGGTGGGGTGGGGTAGATTGTAAGCGGGGATTAACCCAAGGGGGATTTTGGGGGGGACATTACCGGACAGGTCAGGTGTAATTCCTATCTAACCTTACCTGTGTCGTAGCAGGAAGGGTGGGGTAAAGGTGAGGTGGGGTGGGGTAGATTGTAAGCGGGAATTAACCCAAGGGGGATTTTGGGGGGGGGACATTACCGGACAGGTCAGGTGTAATTCCTATCTGACCTTACCTGTGTCGTAGCAGGAAGGGTGGGGTAAAGGTGAGGTGGGGTGGGGTAGATTGTAAGCGGGGATTATCCCCGGGGGGATTTTGGGGGGGACATTACCGGACAGGTCAGGTGTAATTCCTATCTGACCTGTCCGGTAATGTCCTCCCCAAAAGCCCCCTTGGGTTAATCCCCGCTACAATCTACCCCACCCCACCTCACCTTTACCCCACCCTTCCACACACACAGGCATAAAGGAACCCTTGTAGTGTCAGTATGTCACTCCCTCTCACTATCTTGACCACTGAAGATGGTGGCAGTGTCCACCGAAACTGTTTGGTAATTATATTCTTCGTCTTAAGTGTTGGTTTTATTCACCGGCTCGTAGTATTTTTTCTTTTAACTAAGATACATGAAATAAGCTGCAAAAATACGAAAATACGAGCTTACTTAATGTAAATGAATTATAGTACGTTCAGGATGGAGGGAAGGCATTTTGTATTTTGTTTGTGATGTTATAGTGCAGTGGTTCCCAACCTTTTTGGTCCTGTGGCCCCCGAGAAAATTATGAGAAGCTCCATGGCCCCTATATAACTCAGATCGTATATTTATATATTTTTAATATTTGATATTGTGCAGAAAACGGTAATTACCCCAATATACTTAAGGCTAAACTAGCACAGTAAGGTATATTTCATACTTGATTTCTGTCAGGTTTTACCCAGACCAAATACCTTATAATATCTTATATTACCAATAAGGCCCATGGCCCCCAGTCAATGTCCCATGGCCCCTTGGGGGCCATGGCTCCCAGGTTGGGAACCGCTGTTATAGTGTCTCTCAGGATCCTAGGATCCTGTCTCGCTCATGAACCAAATTGTCTGGCGTCAGCTGGAACATGATGCTAGAGTTATGTCGGTCGTGAGGGGGTTAATGGTGACGGTATTGACACTGTCAGGCTCCTATGACTCACTCAGTCGAATAAAATCGTCAGAGTCAGCTGAAATGGGGTACTAGAGTTGTCCCAAGCACCAGAGGGTTAAGAATCTTAGTGAGAGGGAGTGACATACTGACCATTCAAGGGTTCCTTTTTATGCCTGTGTGTGTGTGGAAGGGTGGGGTGGGGTAGATTGTAAGCGAGGATTAACCCAAGGGGGATTTTGGGGGGGACATTACCGGACAGGTCAGGCGTAATTCCTATCTGACCTTACCTGTGTCGTAGCAGGAAGAGACATGTCCCTTCCTGCTACGACACAGGTAAGTCGGACAGGTCAGGTGTAATTCCTATCTGACCTTACCTGTGTCGTAGCAGGAAGGGACATATCTCTTCCTGCTACGACACAGGTAAGGTCAGATAGGAATTACTCCTGACCTGTCCGGTAATCCCCCCCAAAATCCCCCTTGGGTTAATCCTCGCTTACAATCTACCCCACCCCACCTCATCTTTACCCCACCCTTCCACACACGCATAAAAAGGAACCCTTGAATGGTCAGTATGTCACTCCCTCTCACTAAGATTCTTAACCCTCTGGTGCTTGGGACAACTCTAGTACCCCATTTCAGCTGACTCTGACGATTTTATTCGACTGAGTGAGTCATAGGAGCCTGACAGTGTCAATACCGTCACCATTAACCCCCTCACGACCGACATAACTCTAGCATCATGTTCCAGCTGACGCCAGACAATTTGGTTCAGCCGAGTGGGTCTGGGGCCTGGGGGGCACTAAATGAAAATATCCAAAAAATATTAAAGGGGGGGCTATATCAATTTTGCCACAGGAGGTATTACCAAAATTGGACTTTTTAATAAAACCCCCTCCTCTCTCACTCCCTGTGTTTTGTATATACCCTTCTCTGTCTGCCTGTGGTGTGTCTGTCCCACCCTCTGTGTGTGTCTACTGTGTGAAGGTGGCTATGTACGTGTCTTGTGTGTGGTGTGTCTACTGTGTGAAGGTGGCTGTGTACGTGTCTTGTGCGTGTGTGTGTGGTGTGTCTACTGTGTGAAGGTGGCTGTGTACGTGTCTTGTGTGTGTGTGTGGTGTGTCTACTGTGTGAAGGTGGCTGTGTACGTGTCTTGTGTGTGTGTGTGTGGTGTGTCTACTGTGTGAAGGTGGCTGTGTACGTGTCTTGTGTGTGTGTCTTGATGTGTGTATGTATGTAGTAGTGTGTGTGTCTTGACGTGTGTATGTATAGTAGTGTGTGTGTGTGTAAGTGTCTTGGTGTGTGTGAGCTAAGTGTAAGTATGGGGGCCTTGTGGTTTTAAGGAAAGCCTGCTACGCAAACTTCCCTCAGCCACATTTTAAAGAAACCTCTATCACACCGGGACTTGAACCCGGGTCTTCCTGATTAGGAAGCCAGCACCATGCTGACCATGCTACCGCGGCCCCACATGGGTAGCGGCTAAAACTTCTACTGTATTTTATTTCTTTACATGTTACAAAAAATGGGAAATTGGACAACATGCATAGACTTAACTAAATTTTCATGTACCTATTAATGTCTCTTTAGGAGGAGATATCTCGAAATTTCCTGAGCTACTTGGAATACCTAAGCCTGCAGTTTAATGCTAATCATGAACAAGTGCTATGGAAAGAATATAGAGCAGTTGCTACTTATATAAAGGGAGAAAGTAAAAACTGCAACTTAGTCTGCTATCGAACCGCAGGACTTAAACGATTAACCATATATTACATAAACTTAACACACTGAGTGACACAGAAACTAAACATATGATACAAATTCTTTAATGAAACTTATATGAGAGTACAAATGACAAAATATATACTGCACAGGAAGACAGTACAGTACTCATTGGTCATACTCTGAGAATGAAAGCCTATCTGTTGTACCGATTTATAAACGGAAGAGATGAATCGCTAAATTTGATCCACAGTAAAAAAAAAAAAAAAATAATAATAATAATAATGAATACATAAAACAATAAAGACAAACCATATAGACTACATGTCCACCCTAAACTGACGAAAACCTGGCATCTCTCCACCTTGAATGCTGAGCTGTTTCTAGAGATAAAGACTAGATTATCATGCAAATCACAATGAAGATCTATGGGGAGGATGCAAAACCATAATACTGTCTTATTCTGCCACTTAGATACAGGAACTAAGCAGCAGAAGGACTAAAATTTGTCAAGGTGAGCCAACTACAATGACACAGATGAAGTCTGAGATTATATAATGTGTAATCATGAACTGATTGCATCATTCAGTAAAGATTACAAAAGGAAAAGCTATCAAATCTGAAAGTGTAAGTACTATACATGATACGATTAACCCTGTACATCCATATTCTGAGATATGCTTCCTATATCATAGCCTACACATAAATTCATCCCCCTCAACAGTAATGGTATATTCCTGCTGTCTCCTGACTTCCAATCAACTTATGAAACCTCTCTCCTAATTACAGTACAGTAATATGTTAATGAAGGCTGCTAGTAATTACCTTCAGTATGATAATTCTTATTTAAAGGTAGCAGCAATGGTTAATGAAGGACGCAAGGTAGCCTATGCAGTCCTTCCAGTTCAATATACTATATCTCCAATCAGGCTTTATCCAGTGTCTCTCCTATGCTGATTAACTTAGTTTAAAAGTAACAAGAATGGCTTAATGAAGCCTGTCCCTAACCCCTTCAGTCCAAAAGCTATCAACCTTTAATTACTTTCCTACTGAACAGGTTCCTGAAGGTTGTAATGTGACCCTTCCAGTTTGAAAAGTCTTACCCAAGCTGAATAACAGTCTTAAATTAGCAAGAATAAAGGCTAATCATTGGAGCAGTTTGTGCCCAGTAATCCAAAAGATGTAGTTATATTCTCATTTTACTATCTATTTCTACCACCAGACCATCATATCTAACTTGAGACAAACATATAGTACTGTATTAAAGGGATTAATGGAGGAAGAACATGACTGAAGAGTATTGTATTGGTGCTGTAATAAGAAGGGGTAGATTGAATGATGGGGCATGTTGAAAGGATGGAGGATGGCAACTGGACACAGAAAATGGCTTGGAACAAGGTCATAGAGTGTGACATCAGGGATAGGAGGCTGATCACAGAGGTTGCCAGAGGACTAATCCCAACCAGGTAGGACCAATGGACCACATAGCTCTGAAGGGCAAGGAGAGACCTCATATACGCTACCCTGGTGGGGGCTCGAACTGTCAACTTTATGGTTGTGAAGAGCAAGCGCTACTACTGAGCTACTGCAATCGAGCAGCATGGAAAGTCGCCATTAGGTGACCAAAGCCAATGCATGCAAGCATGTTGGAACCTTCATAAATGATACGATATAACCCCTCCAGTTCAAAGTCTTTCCCATGCTGAATATCATCTGAAGGAAGCATGAATAAAATCAGTTCATCTTTCAAGTGTGTGGTTAAAACTGAAATCCATCCATCCATCCATCATCCAATCCTACGTTGCCCCATGAGGCGCGTAGGGAGCCCGGGGCTCGGCAGTTGGTCCTGACATTTAAGATGAGAGAGACCAACCTCTCTCATCCCTGAGAGGCATTACGTGAGCAATAAACCCCAATCATCCCTTGGATATGAACCTTCACCAGCTTATGGTTTCCTGGTGTACAGGAAACCACTTGGCTTGTCACTCAGTGTAAAGTCACCCACAGGCAGAAGGAAGAGGAAAGAATGAAGGAATGCAAGACAGAATTGGGAGTGTAAAGTCACCCGTAGGCAGAAAGACGAGGAAAGAAGGAAGGGGAAAAAACTGAAATAAAATACTTAATCCATGGGTCTTTGCATCTGGTATTGTATTTTAATCCTGTTAATTCTAAGTAATATCATTCAGCTTAGGAAAGAGTACACGAACTGGAGTGGCTAAAGCCTCGATCAACTTCTTTACTACTTGGAGACTCTTCCAAAGGAGATTAAACTTGCTTACTGGCCTAGTTCTACCAGAGGAAACAATGGCTAATGGGGTCTCTGAAGATTATTAAAACTGTCTACAAGTTATTTTTTCTAGCCTGAGAGATCTCCAACCCTTTCAGATTAGTTGATGGCAAGTGTGGCAAGACTGCACAGATGATAAGACTAGTAACCAAGGAGATATCATATGAAGAGAGACTGTGTGAAGGGAACTCCTAAGGTGATCAAAATTGCCTACAAAGCATTAATTCTATCCTAACATAAATTCCTAATCTCTTGTAACTGAGCTGATGGCCAATTGTTGTTAGACTGGGTATCAGTATGAATGGTAACCCAGGAGACTTACTCCTTCCTTACAACTGACTCATTCTAAGCAACCACAAACTGGTATTTGAATTGTATGAGTGACCCAGGTCCCTCATATTAAAACAAGTTATGTCATTACAACCGTCTGAATGTATATGTGTGGGCCATTTCACTAACCATGATGTACTGTTGATACTCCTTTATATTCATTTATTTATTTTTTCTTACCTGTTGCTGAATCATACCTCACCCTCTGTATTGAGAATTAGGTTCTGGTTGATACTGGAGAGAGATGCCTTCACATGGTGGCACCAATATCACCAGGCAATAGAGCTGGCTATATTCTATCTATCTATCTATCTATCTATTGCCAGACGCCTCAATCCCATTTGGGGTGGCCACAAACAAATCACCTCCTACAATAAAACCTTCTCCTCTCCATATCGACTATTGAGCCAGAAGGGTCATATCAACCACACATACGCTTTGAGGTAAAACAGGGTGAATTTCATGAATATTAGTAACTCAGACAGTACTATGATTATCTGATTAAATGCTGGAAGTTTTATGCAGGGGTTCATTGGCAAATTTTGAGGTGCAAGATTTTCAGGAAAATGATGGCCAATATCATATTTAATCTACCATTATTAAATTACGCCATGGCCCAAAAAAATGAACTACATAACAAACTCCAATCGCCAAGTAATACAGGCCATGACACTGAATTATATAATGAAATGGAATCAAGAAGAAATGGCAATAAAAAGGAAACAGCAGCATGAAGAAATGTTACATAAAAGACATTACTAAAAGACCTTAAAATTGAACAGTAAGTGAAATACAGTCAGGAGGTAGAATGATTGCCTCAAAAATGTCAAAACTTCTGACAATTGATATAGCTACATAATACAGTAATTCTGAAGGGCTTATGAGAAAATTCTCTTGTGGCCACAGGGAACGGGGTACAAGATTTATTTAACTCCTTCAGTATGATGGGACCCTCACTCAGATCGGTCAAGTCTCAAAGCCAATGCCTGGCAGATCTGATCTTCTGAATCACAGTGGCTTAATGAACTCTACTTGATTTAACATAATAGAATTAATATACTCATTCTAACTTATTTGCTTTAACCTACAACACTCAACTTACTGTACTTAGTTGAACCTACTAGACTTAACTTACTACATATAACATTTAATTTAACCAGCTCAATATTACCACAGGTTAACCAATTCCACCTTACTTTAATTCTTATGGGGTACATGGGGTTAAGGGTTATAAATCTTATGAGGGATTCACAATAGCCTTAGGATCAATTTCATCTCATAACTAAGAGACATGGGTTAAATTCAGTTCTCTCTTCTCCTCATCCAACTTGAAAAAAAGAAATCACAGCTATGGCAGAAAGCTGATCATAAATCCATCTGAAAGTATATACTGTACAATTTTTTTATACTGTATCATACACTTAGCCAGTCCTCTCATAAGTCAGGGATCACGCTCAATTGTCAGAACTTTTCCCATATCAGGCAGCAATGTTTGAAAATATTACAAACTTTTCCATTCAACTCATCCTGTAAATCAGGAGAAACAAGATCAGATCAGATATACATGAACCAATGGTCACTCTGCCATTAAATGTCTGGACTGAAAACACTAGCCTCGTACTCCTACGCTTCTGAAGGTTACTGTCATGAAACAAACTGATATAATACACTGCTGATAAATAACACCTTTTTTCCTGTTAACATTGCTTGTCATTCTTCATAAAGTTGCTTTGTTCTGTTGTTTTAGATTTGCCTTTGGCTTTTTAGCCCTCCTCATGAATCTAACACATCTCTAAGGTACTTCACTTAAAGCAGAAATTTGCCTGCATGCATCCCAGACTTATAAAGAGGATTTATGGCCATATTATTACAACTAAGAGTGCAATGTTATGGATAAGGATCATCAAATGATAATTTCCAAGCCATGTCATGGTGACATAACATATCCGATCCTTCTGTACTAATGCTGACTACACTCTGTAATGTGGGCTGCAAGTTGATTAATCTAACAAGTACAGGTGTTCTATACTGTACATGTCTATTTATGGCCAGATACCTTAATCCCAGAAGGGGTGGCCACAAATGAACTGCCTTCATGTCACCCTGTCCTCTGCCATCAGGCTGCCCTTTCTCCAGCAGATACCCCATCACTCATACAAATTTTGGGTTTTCTGATGCTTCTGTACTTTCAGTTTTAATAATATGGCTCTGACTGCATGAACACTGCTTTGATATTACTTAAACATTAGTACATATGTCATGTGGTGTCAAATTTTAATAAAACCACATCTAGGCTCACTCTTCCTGACCCCCAACCCCTCACAGCATATATGGTTCCCAATAAATATCTGACATCTGTGTAGAAAATGTACATAGGGTTAACAGTGAATAATTCTTATCAATGGCTGAACCTAGTACTGCTTTCTAGTTAACTCCTGATGATTAATGTGAACCTTAGGCCATTTTCCTTATGGCATTAAAAAAGATTTGGCATAAGACCAGCACAAAATACTCATTATCATCATCCCAACCCTAATTCCCACACAGAAGCAAGGTAGGATCCAGAACCAAGGAAACTGAAACTATCACACAAGTATGTGAGCTGTTGTCATCATCATCATCATCATCATCACCATATTCATCCTCACTATAATTTCCACCTAATAGATAAGGTGGGCTGCATTAATAATAAAAATAATTATAAAAGTACAAAGACTATCAACAGTATTACATTTGTTTTGATCATTTTGAGGGACTTGGCTATGCCTCCACATGCAAGCCTTTAATAACCTGTTGATGGCATCTACAGTATACATGTACTGTAATGTGTTTAACCTAACAAAGATCCCTAAACCTTTTCAGCTCAGTTGATGCTTGAATGTTGTCTCTCCCCAAACTATGACAACTGCATAAATTTGGTTGAGTTCCTATAGTGTGTTTAGCCTAACAAAGATCTCTCAACCTTTTCAGCTCAGTTGATGCCTAACTGTTGTCTCTGCCTAAACTACGGCAACTGCGTACATTTGGTTGAGTTTCCTGCCTGAGTGTCGTGTTCAATTAACAAATCCAGCCTATCCCTAATGAACAGATTTTAGTTTTGTACAAGAGATATACATGTATAGCAGTCTTATCAAGTACTCTGACAACTGTGTAACTGTGGCTGAGGTCTCCATCTGGGATTGTTGTGCAAGGCCAGGTACCAGGATTCTGTTCCCACACCACTCACATGGTAGCACCTACCAGGGATAATGTTCCCAACCATCTACCACCTAACGAACTACCAAGTGGATGTCTAGTGGAACGGAACTATTATTCAAGCATTCAAAATCTTAGCTTCACCTTACAGTACAAAAACCTATACCTAAGACCTAACTGAACAACACTTATTAACTATCAACATCATGCCCAGTACAATGGGACAATCACTCAAGCATCCCCTAACCCCTTCACCATCAGGCTATTCTTCTAAGATGAATTAAATAGTTTGGAAGCAGTAAGAAAAAATAAAATAGTAAATTTTACAAATGAATATACCTTTCAAGTACAGTATAAAGGTTGTGGAGATTTCCTAACACCTCTTCTTTAGCAATTTATTCTATACACCTTAACACCCTCTTAAATTAGTTGATAAATTTTATGTGGAAAAAAACAAATAATATAAAATATACATAAGAATGTTTATATGTACTGTACCATCATCCACTCACTTGATGTAGTGCTGCCTACTTCTTCCTTAGCCTTTATCATTCTTTTTCTGTGCCTCCTCTCTTCCTATTTCTCCCATCTTTCCTGTCACTTCTTATTGCTTTTCTTTCCTTTACAGGTGGCTTTACATTGAGTGACAAGCCAAATGGTTTCCTGTAAGCCAAGAAACCATTTACAATGCTGGGTGGTAACCATATAACCAAACCATGCGTGCTCCCTACGTGTGAACAAGTGGGTTAGTGGAGGGTTAGTGCCCCTCCCCTTAAAACAAATAACTCAAAGTCAAATGGCCACCCCTTAAGGGATTATGGTGTCTGGCAATAGACAGATAGAGAGACTGTGCTATAATAAAAAATAATAATATAATAATTTGGTTTTATGCCAGGTATCCCTGAAGGGCTAAGGCGTTGCCCCTGGGTAGAGGACTTTTGGACTGAAGCGTGTAGCATTTTATGACCGGATGCCCTTCCTGATGTCTACAAATGACCCTTGGGTGGATTCGATCCTCCGACCCTTCGGTCAGTGCGGAGCGTTCTAACCCACTGAGCCATGGCTGCTAGCAATATGTAAAGTAAATGAGTAAGGAAGAGGTGCCAAAAAATCTCGTATGCACTAGTGTCCCCCAGTGCACTGAATTAGTTAGTTGAAGAACATGGTGCAAACAGCCTAACTGCTTATTTACACATACAAATATTCACCATAACATATTCTAACATCACAGTACACTGCAGACATGATATTTTATACCAGTAATGTGATCCTTCCAGGGATGAGAGACTGAATAGGGAGGCTTCCAGACATTGAGAAGTGTGGAGAGCCACCATTAATTGGCCAAGGACAATGCATGCAAGCATGTTGTAGCCTTAATATATGATATGAAAGGACCAGGTGCCTGGTGGTTTAGTGGTTAATTATTGTGCTCCAGTCGGATTGAGCCAGTTAAGGTTTATATCCTAGGGGTGGTTGGGGTTGATTGCTCATGTAATGCCACTCAGGGATGAGTGAGGCTGGTCACTCTCATCTTAAATGTCGGGACCAACTGCCTAGCCCTGGGCTCCTATGCTCCTTATTGGGCAATGTAGGATTGGATGATAGATGGATGGATGAAAGGACTTTAGGCTATGTTTGGTGTCCACTGTTTAGTAACTCTGCAAGTGTATTCTGATCATTACTTGTTCGCTTTAACACAAGTCTGCCTAAGGAGTCTCTCGTACTGTACACATGGTGCTAAGAGGGACTCCTCCTTGTGGTGGGACTGATATAATCATGTGGCTTAACTACAGTACCAGGTAATACAAAATTATGTCCCTCACCACCCTCTTTTTCCCCCAGACCAGTTTTGGCGCCAGCAGTCCACCAAATTCACATTCAGATAAGCCTACGGTTACTACTGCTGGTTCAGTACAACCTGCCAAATCCGAACATCCAATTTCCAAAATATTTTTTCATTATATAGAGGGGTGTTGATATCATGTCCTCACACATTCAAGGCATAACTGAAGACTGAGTTCTTTTGTGGACATGTTTAAGAGCAGATGATAAGTTACTAATGCAAGTGCTTCAATTTACTTATTATTCTCAATTGCCTTGACTACAGTATTTGTTTCACAAGTCATTTCTCACAGCTGCCATTATGATTCCACTTTCCAAAATGTTCCATTTTGCATAAAGCCTTTGGACCTAGGCATTTTGGATCTGAAAGGTTGTACTGTACACCTACTACCACTGTTCTTCTTAGATGGATACAATAGTTTACATATCTATTATCTATCTATCTATCTATTGCCAGATGCCACAATCCCATAAGGGGTGGCCATTTGACTATGAGTTAGTTGTTTTACGGGGAGGGGCACTAACCCTCCACCAACCCACTTGTTGACACGTAGGGAGCACGCATGGTTTGGTTATATGGTTACCACCCAGCATTGTAAATGGTTCCTTGGCTTACAGGAAACCATTTGGCTTGTCACTCAATGTAAAGCCACCTGTAAAGGAAAGAAGAGCAATAAGAAGTGACAGGAAAGATGGGAGAAATAGGAAGAGAGGAGGGCAGGCACAGAAAAAGAATGATAAAGGCTAAGGAAGAAGTAGGCAGCACTACATCAAGTGAGTGGATAATGGTCGCCACCACCTACCACAATCTTCAGTTCTACACACTCTAAATATAGCAGATTTGTAGTGCTAGGTGTCAAAGTCCACAGGGCACTAATTCAGAGAGATACATTATAAAGAAATGTCCGGAAATGGCAAAAAATGAAATGACAAGGACAAAGCAAAATATAAACAAGGTTAAGACATGTTCAAGACAAGACATGGCCAAGAAAACCAAATGCTAAAGGAAACCACTCTGCCTCTTCCCCTCAAGGATACATGACTGAGAGAGAGAGAGAGAGAGAGAGAGAGAGAGAGGGAGGGGAGGGGTATAAGATGAGAGATGGAAGTGGATGGGGATTGTCTGAGAGGGTGAGAGAGGTATGTGAGGATAAAGTAGATGAGATGATGATGATGATGATGGCAGCAAGAAATATAAGACAATCACCAACCTGAGGGCTTGATACTACTCTTAAGCTCTACTAACACTAAGAAAAATCTGCTTTGGATGTTAACAGAAGGAAATGTTAGTGAATCGAATACACTGACTTGGTAATGCAGATATTTGGCAGGCAAAATCAAAGGGATGTATTGTGATAGTTAACCGTTACTGCCAGTCCTTCATTTATGCAACAGGCCAACTCTGGAACTGTCTCCCTCTGTCTGTATTTCCTACTTCCTATGATCTCCAGTGTAGGATCCTGTGGCTAGGCTAACCTAGTCCAATACATGTAAGGGTAGATGACCTGTCTACATCCCTTGGTGGTGTTAAAAAAAAAAAAAATCCAGTTGCTTCTCGGGGACAAAGCCATGCATGGATGTCATTCTGACTGGGCGTTCTAACCCCTAGATGTCCTTTTCCGGCCACATGCCCTTACTGGCACCAACCTGTGTCATTGTAGGGTATGGGGTATGATGCATAAAGTGCATGTACAGCAGTGAAGAGCAGGTAGTTATAAAAATGTTTGGCAGGGTATGCTGGCCTACCCTCTATGTTAGTGACACTGAAAAATGTCAAGGGGGAGCTCCAGCTCTCCCTATCACCAGCTTCTCCACCTTCCTTGAGAGTACAGTACTGCCCTCACAGGCTGGTACCATACTACAGCCTGCTCCCGATAATAATTATTTAATAATAATACAGTAATTATAATACTACTACTACTACTACTACTAATAATAATGCAGGTGGGGAAGGCATCAGGTGTGTCTGGGTTGACTGTTGAAACACTGAAAGCCTCAGGAGATACAGAAGCAAGGTTAGTAACTGACCTGATAAATACGATTATAACTGAGTGTGTTGCCCCAGATGATTAGCTGAAGAGTGTACAGTAATTGTAAATGTCTACAAGGGGAAGGGTGATGCCCTGGAAAGAAGAAATTATAGAGGCATAAAGTTTTAGACCAGAAAATGAAGGTAATGGAGAGAGTTCTAGAAGATATGTACTGTCACCTCTGCAATCCAGACTTTTACATGGTCAAAAGGGGTAGAAAACAAGTCACTATTGATGACCAATGTGTGATGAAACAGTCAGGAACTCAGATTGAAGGAGACTCTCTCCCATTAACGGCCTCTTCGGTTGCGTTTATTACATTTCAAGTGGCCAAATTAAGAGTTGTACTAGGCCAACCCAAGCCCAACCTTGGCAGTTTCCCAGAATGCTTCTAAGTTATACATTAATAAACTACTAGGTAAGCTCTACACGACCAGTTCTCAAGGGTTATACAAACAATAAGGTTCGAGTGGGAGGGAATGTGTATTAACAAGACCAAAAAGTAGAAATCTTCCCCAGCTACTTGCTTTACAGATTAAACATGAATCACTTGGCACATTGTTCACAAAATATATACCTATATGGTCCTAATATCAAATGCACAAAACTTAGCTCCTCTGTCCCAGTCCAATGTGTTTATTCATAATTGTCCCTCTGAGCACAAATTTCACTGGTCCAGTCCTCTGCCACTGCTGACCTTGACCTCCACACTTGGGACCTTGACTCACTCACTGGTGCTTAGACCTCCACACTTGAACTTTGACTCCCTCAGGTACTTCGACCTCCACACTGGGACCCGCTAGAAGTTAATATGAATAATGAATAACTATTCCTCCCAATGCAAGTAATCCCTTCACATGATCAGGAAGGTCTCATAATAAAGAAACATGAGTTACAACACTCAGCATCTCAAGTAATAACAGAATAACACATGGCACTACAGACACATAGGTCTGCTCAAAATAATACTTATTGTAGGGATAACATGGAAGAAAAAGTACTGTAACAAATACAGTAAGCATGAATAACTGTAACTCTAACCATGAAAATCATCACTGCATCAACATCATTGTGCCTCACAAAGCAACTATGTGAACATTTACTCACAACACAGCCCTAAGAAGTACTGAATTGCAAAGTCATTTCAACTCAATAATAAATAATTCACAGTCTCTAGGCACCTAATACTTGGCCTACAAAAATCACTCATTTATCTGAGGCTCAGACAGAACTCTATAGCATTTCGTATTCCAGTTACTAAATAATAAAGTACAGGACACAAAAATATGGGAAATACCTCACTATCCAGCTCATAGGGAAGTTGCCAAAGATCTAGCAGCATGGATATCACTATACTCCTTTCGCAGCAAGAAGTCTGTTCAGGGTGTGGCAGAAGTTGGAATTCCCCCGAGTGCGACGTTGCCAATTTGACCACCAATTATCGGATTATCACTCTGTCTCCCTACCTACCCCCATCTCACCTGTTTCTCTCTCTCTCTCTCTATATATATATATGTATATTGTATATATTTATTATTTATTTTCAACTTTTTTTCCACACCACCTATGAGGTAAAAGTCTAGGCGCGTTTTATTTTTAAGAGGTTTCCCCTATAGGCCTAATCCTCTCTCTGATCTTTAATCATAATCTTCTTCGTCATCAGAACTTTCTGTTATATTGACGAAGAATGACTCTACGAAATGTTCAGCCGCTATGTCTTGTTGTGCTAGACAGGGAGTGACCCTGGGTCCCTTGCCAACCTCGGCGTGGCAACATGGGAAATAAGCGCTGCCACGTGTCATGTAATTCATTCAAATCGTTGTTATAATTCTAAAAGTGATACTCAATGTACTATATAGCTTCCTTTACTATATACAGAATATAAAAAACAATTTCAAATAGCACATAGATGGGAAATAAGAGAGAGAGAGAGGCACGTACTACGGTTGATTTGGCAGCATCGCTAGAGGTGATTCACCAGGTGGGCCCCACCCTGAACGGACTTCTTGCGGTGAAAGGACTATAGCACTCAGAAATTTTATGCTATCCTTAACCATGCTATACCTAGATCTAGGTTTGGCTGCAATTATTTGGAGAGGGAACAAAATGATGAAAATTCCAAACCTGAACACTGACAGAAGAGCCAAACCCTCCTGTTTTGTGCCCATTTTGGGCCTGTCTGAACCTGAATCCCTGGGTTACCCACAGCACATCCTACCAACTCAGTTGCCTGGAACAAAGCTACAATTCCCTACATCGTCATCTGGGATCCACTGGCACATGGCTCTGGCTCTGGTACACCACCTGCTCCAATGTGTCATTTCACTCAACCTGTGAAAAAAAATATCATTAATACCATCATCACCATTTGGGATTCATCTGCTTAAGGTTTTGGAATAACAGGTACACCTAACGTGCCACAGCAACAATAATAATAACTATGAGGTATTGACATCCTTGTATTAAGGTTTGCTAAAATTACAAGCAAATTCATAAGCAACAACAAATGATAAAGTGAAAGGAAGTTGTGGTGCTAATGATGATGTGCATGAAAGCATTTTGAGATGGTCTGGCCATGTGGAGGAGCAGAAAGTAAGAGACTGGCTGGAAATGTGCATGTGTGGGAGGGGAAGGGGGAGACCGATGATGAGATGGAAGGAGGGAATGGAGAGAGATTTCAGAAAAGGTGTAAACTGGATGAAGGGCAACCAAATGGCAGAGGATATGGTAACACAGAGGTGATCCATTTGTGGTGATCATTTACAGTATTAAGATATCTCGAGACAGACAAATAGATAAACAGCTAGACTGATAAATAAACAGAGAGGCAGACTGACAGGCATACAGATTCATAGTCTTGCTTACCTCACCTAAACTATGTACATTTGGTGCCCTCTCCCCCACCCATCCCACAGCCTACTGATGATTTCTCTAGCACTGCACTAAGCTCACTTTAACCTGACCCAAAATTGCCCTCTCCCCACTCTCAATGCTGTTTTAACAATAAGAGGAAACTACAAAATTACACTAGTCATGAAGAAATGCTGTGAGAGAGAGTGTGGGGCTGTAGCAAATGTCCTACTTTGCCACTTAGCTTCACAAAACAGGCCCAGGGCTAGGCTACTGCAGTCCAGTACATTTAAGGGTAGATAACCAGCTAGCTTCCCTTGGTGGCATTACATGACTAAAAAGCCTCCAGTCACCACTTGGGGATAGAACTTAGGCAATTCTGTCACTCCATATGGGGCATTCTAACCTCTAAACCACCACATACCATAACTACAAATAAACCATGCTTAACCCGTTGATTACGCATTTACCTTTCTTTATCCCACCCATGGCGTGAAAAAAAATATATATACTGTATATATATATTGTTTATTATAAACTTGGATGTTTCAAGAGAACATTTAGGAGTGATGAGGTGAGTATCCTGCCTTGATTCCACATTTTCAAGCAGTTACAGTTAATTTACTTGTATTATTGTGCTTGTGAAAATTAGATATGGCAATGGAGATAACATAGAGGTGAGCATTTCTAGTGAGTATTCATGTTTCGTGATCAGAAAGGGCAACAAATTCCAAGCAGACGTTGAAGAAGGCTGGCTTCGTGAGTATCCTGGTCCACTTCCATGATTTTACCTCTAGCATCTGATTTACATGCATAATTCTGCTCGTTAATATTAAATAAGTTAATGGAGCGTACTAGGGAGTAAGTATGTGAAAGAAATATTCGTGTTTTGAGGTGATTGAATGAATGGTGGTGTAAATGGAAGAAGAGATGTCGAAGAAGGCTAGCTTAGGTATTCTGCCCCGATTCGTTTTTCGGCGCTTCCATCTAATTTACTGACATAATTCTACTCATTGGTGTTAGAGAAGCAACTAGAGATTATTTGGGTGTACGCATGTGAGGGAAAGTGGCTGTATTGAGATGATATTTAGCATCCTTGTAAGATTTGACGTCGAAGATGGCTGGCGTAGTAAGTTAAGTATCCTGCTCTGCCTCCATATTTTCCTTACTTACAGCTAATTTCCCCACTTAATTCTGCTTACTGTTGTTATACATGGCAGTGGAGATAAATAAGTGTAGTTTGGTGGGAGAATATTGTTGTTTGCAGATATTTAGAGGATGTCGGGTTTTTTCGTGTCCTTGCCGAAATTTTGTAAACATTCAGCCCCCGAAATATTTAGGATGTTCGTATGTTATGTATTTCCATTGATTTATTGTTTATTATTTATTATTTATTACTGGTTATTATTTATTGGTTATTGGTTATTATTGGTGGTTGGTGCTGGCAACAATCATCCACCCACTTGATGTAGTGCTGCCTATGTCTTCCTTAGCCTTATTCTTTTTCTGTGCCTGCCCTCCTCTCTTCCTATTTCTCCCATCTTTCCTGTCACTTCTTATTGCTTTTCTTTCCTTTACAGGTGGCTTTACATTGAGTGACAAGCCAAATGGTTTCCTGTAAGCCAAGAAACCATTTACAACGCTGGGTGGTAACCATATAACCAAACCATACGTGCTCCCTACGTGTCAACAAGTGGGTTGGTGGAGGGTTAGTGCCCCTCCCCGTAAAACAAATAACTCAAAGTCAAATGGCCACACCTTACGGGATTGTGGCGTCTGGCAATAGATAGATAGATAAACTTGGAGATGAACATCCAGGGCATCATCTGGTGAAAAAAAAAAATCTCTCTCTCTCTTTCCATTTCTGCATAGCACCATGCATAAGTCTGCATAGGGGGAGTGCAGTGAAAAAATTAAAAAAAAAATTGTTAGTTTTTGTTTATTATAAACTTGAAGAGAAACATCCAGGCCATCATCCGGTGAAAAAGAAAAAATCTCTCTCTCTTCGTCTTTGCATAGCGCCATGCGCAAGTCTGCATGGGGGTGGAGTGGTTAGCATTGATGCACGGCCACTGGAAGGTTAGCACAGCCTGAGCTGTGGCTCGCAATCCATGGGTTAATATACTATACCCTTTTACTCTAACTCAGTCTAAAATTTCCATCATTCCATCTTGAGCACTGACCTGTAACAAGATATCAATACTAAAAGATGATGCTAGTCACAAAGAAGTGCTATGGAAAGGATGCATACTGTGCTGGTATGTTATGTGAAGTAAGCTGCAAAAGGACAAAAATCTGGGCCAAGCTATGGTAAAAGGACTGGCTTTAATACAGGTCAATACATTTTGAAAGGCAATTTATAAAGACCACAATACCTTCCTGATCTGATGCTTGAAGAGAAGATGAATAATGTACATGTCTTTGTATTCCAGTGAAGGGATGGACCTCTCCAATTTACTGGGTTGCACTTTGGAAACCAACACTAGTCTAGCACAACACACTGGTACTGTCCTCTAACCCTCTTATCCTCAAGCTTTAACATCCAAGTACAGATCTGTAAGGAAAAATACCATATAGTACTTAAACCCTTTCACCTCTATGACATATTTCAATTTGAGATTATTTTATTCAGCATGATTAATATAGCCTTCATCAATACAGTCCCTCATACCACCTCAGCATAGTCCTGTAATCCTCAGGTTTTAGCTTCTGATATGATGTCAACATGGAAAGGTAACAAACTTTAACTCTTTCTCTTTTACCAAATATTTAAATTTGCCTTGAGAGAGGATACAAAAACCCACACTGGCAGACGAAAATAGATGTATTCCAAACAGTTTCGGCGACAGCTGTCGCCCTCTTCAGTGGATCTACAGACCAAGAGTGGTACATACAAATGCTGAGAAGCTGCTTATATGCAGGGTGAGGACACGTTTTCCCAACCACACCTGATGTGACCTCACCTGACTCTCCCTCTACTCTGTCCACGACCTGAGTGAGGGATTACAAGAGGCGGCAAGGACCTTGCCACTAACCCTCTCATCACTGGATCTAGTTTATACATTCCTTCACCATTGTTAAAATTATTATATCTCTCTATACATACAGCTTCCACAATCCTACGTTTCTTATAGTTACTACATTTGTACAATATTTGGCTAGAATTCCAGTCGATTCTATGGTCGTTTTCCGAAGAGTGAACGTACACTGCGTTATTTATGTTGCCTATCTTACAAGCATACTTGTGTTCCTTAATGCGAGTGTCCAAATCCCTTCCCGTTTCACCAACATAAACCAAATCACAGTCTCTACATGGAATTTTGTATACCCCTGCAGTTTTGTTACTAATTGGTTTATTCTTTACCAGCATTGATCTTAAGGTGGAAGTATATCTAAATGCAATGTTTACATCCAAATCATGACTCACAGACTTCACCAAGCTAAGATTTGACACATACGGAACCGTGATGTATGGCTTATTTTCCTGACTTTGTGATGTTGGTCTAGGTACAAAAAAGGCTTTTCTGGCTTTAAAATACGCTTACCTTATAAACCAACTGGGATATTTTAGATCTAAAAATATTTTCCATATCTTGGCGTTTTCCGTATCCAGATGTTGGGGACTACTAATTCTGAGTGCTCTAAGGAACATAGAAGAAATAACTGACATTTTAATGGAACTGTGGTGATATGAATAATAATGTATAGACAAATTGCACTGGGTTGGTTTCCTGTATACAGAAAAGCTAAGTGTCCCAAGTTCATCCCTGTGCACAAATACATCTAAAAATGGAAGGGAACCATTATTTTCCCATTCAACTTTAAATTTAATTGAGGGAACCAGTGCATTTAATTTTGTAAGCAACTCGTCAAAGTTAGCGTATATGTCTGGCCAAAATGAAAACACATCATCAACATACCTATACCAAATTAAATTTTGAGGAGATATGGTGGTAAGAAGGTTGGATTCAAAATATTCCATGTACAGGTTACTAAGAATTGGAGAGAGGGGCGAGCCCATACCCATACCAAACTTTTGCATGAAAAACTGATCACCAAAAGAAAATGCATTACACTGCACACAAAGGCTAATAAGTTGGAGAAAGACATCATGTGGCATGCCGAGATCAATGTTACAATTAGGTAATTTTTCTTCCAAGAAACTAATTACATCTTCAATAGGGACTTTAGTAAAAAGCGAGTCTACATCAAAACTGACCAACCTGCCACTGGAGAAACTGAGAGACTTAATCTTATCAATAAAATCAGTAGAGTTTTGGACATGGGATTTAGAGAATGTGCCAACCAATGGTGCTAATTTGTTCGCTAGAAATGTTGAAAGTTTGTAAGTGAATGAGACACACTGTGAGATGATAGGACGAAGGGGAATCTGTGGTTTATGGGTCTTTGGTAACCCATACATGTAAGGTAATTTTGGATTAATTTGAATGAACTTACTTGCATCAATGTTTGGCACATCCTTTAAAAGGCTTTTGACTTTCTTATTAAAGTCTGTGGCTAACCTCTTGAGAGGGGATGACACAAGTTTTTTCGTAAGTGGTGGCATCACTCAACAGGTGGTTCATCTTTTCCACATAATCAGGTTTGTCTAGAATGACCACACAATTACTTTTGTCCGCTTTTGTAATAAGAATAGAATCATTTTTCTTGAGACTTTCAAGGGCCAAACGAAAACGTCGTGGTATGGAGTCATTGGATTCAAAATTTCCTATGAAACTGCTAATTAGTAAACCAGTAAGGCACGGGATATCCAGCTTGCTGTTAAAGGTAGAAGAAACAAAATCAAGTGCTACATCATTTCCTGGTTTCAAGGCAAAGGACAAACCTAAATTTAAAACTTGCTCCTCGACACGACTCAGTACATACGTAGAAAGATTTAAGATGGAATTCGGTAACATACACATACTCCACGGACTGTGGTTACACAAATCACTAAGTTTTTCTTGCAGTCGGATGCGTGTGAAATAAGTTTCTCTGTTACATTTCTTATCAGCTGTTTCACATATTGCTTCAAATAAATCACTTGGCAGTTGTTGCTTGAGGAAACTCAACGTACGTCGTAGATGGTAGTATGTTTCATCAATTTCTCTCTTCACGTTGCGTATACCGTCCTTCAGTAACATCCGTGCAGAATCAGGGAAGGGGTCGTGTTGCTGCCTGAAGAGAGAAGGTCGGAAAGATCTAGGCACCACTTGTTCATGGAGGCAATCGGTGAGGAAATGTTGCTGTAGTTTCTCACAGGTGAGTGAGGCTGGTCACTCTCATCTTCAATGTCAGGACCAGCTTGCCCAGCCCCAGGTTCCCACGCTCCTCATGGGAAGGCACAGGATTGGATGATGGATGGATGGATAAATTAAAATGTTTGGCTTGTGAGGTGCTGCCAGGATTCTAAGGGCTTAAATATATGATTCCTTGTGTGGAGTCTCACTGGGCATGCAGCTGGTAGTTATACACTTTCCTACTTTTTCCCTGTTCCTGGATGTTACCTCACCCCATCCTTAGGTGAAACAAAGGATCATAGTATACTTGAGAGTGTGAGGGTGTAAGCATGCCCCTAATCTCTGATTATTAAATGCAACATTGATGTTATCAGCCTGCATCCCATACTACTGAGAGCAATAAATAACAATACAGAGAAGTTAGATATGTTCAATCATCAGCACATGCTTTAGTAACTGCCAATAAAAAATGGGGTTTTGTCCACAACTTTGCACTCTCAGTTTTCATTATACAGTCCAAAAGGTAAGGACGATGAAGAAAAGGACGAGGAATGTGAAATGAGGATGAGGAAGGTGACGACAAGGACAATGAGGACGAGGATGATGAGGGCGAGGACAAGGATATCAAGGAGAAGGATGTGGCTGAAGCTGCCACTTACAATGATAGTGGGTGACTGGAAACACCAATGAACTGACTGAAATTACCATAATCTGAACCACTGCAAGGAACATGGAAATTCTATAATTTATTCTAACAAAACTTACTTTTCTAGTCTGAAGTATCAGCCACTAACACAACACTTTTCAATTTTTCCTTTCACAAAGCTAGAGAGGGATGCCTTCACGTGATGGTACCAAAAAAACTGGGTGGCTCACTGCCTGATTATACCAATGTCCTTCAATTACTTTCCAGTCCCATGCAAGGAGGATGGGGGACTGTAGAAGAATGGCAACTCCAACCTGCAGTCTACCAGAATCACTGATAAGTCCAAAGTCACAAACACAATGGTAATTCCTTGTATCCAATTGCAACAATATTATCTGAAGGAGGCCAGAGTAATGAACAAAAATTTTTCCCCTGATGGCAGCGGAGGCAGCAAATTTAGTCACAACATGAAAATGATAGACATTATAGGCAGAGGAAGCTGCCCATTTATTCTAACACCTTACTATGTGGTGAGGATTGACATGTTGCGGCAAGAGGCCCCAAATTATCTTTCATATGGTCATAACACGGCAAACTTGGGTCATGACATGGTGGGAACAGACACAACGTGGCCAGTGATCGTCACAGCACAGGTTGCATCAGCCTACGACGTATAGCTGTCATGTGTCTGCGTGGGGTGTCGTCACAGCCGACTGATCATTCCTACCCCAGTTGAGCCTACCCTCTCCCCACACTCTGGCTGCACTCATGCTCTGTGTGATCATTATGACCAGTAAGAGTCCTTACTGTGCAGTACTATTGATGTCACTAGTGAAGGTGTCACTCCAGTACCAAGATAAACTAACATATTAATACTTGTTCAGTGAAGGGGGTTAATAAATTGTGATTCCCTGGTTCCTTACACCTAGAGGGGCAGTCTGTGAACTCAGAGGGTGAGTGTGGGCGTTATACAGCATGTGTCTGGGAGGATGGCAACTGTCACATGAAAGCCAACAGTGTGGCTGGATATCGCACCACCTCAGACCCAACACCCACACCAGCAGGATTTCAGGTGAAATGGACTCCTCACACACACACACACACACACACACACACACACACACACACACACACACTGTACCCATCTACAGTATATAACCTTTATTATATATTCTTACTGTCAAACTGAATGTTTTACTGACTTATCCGTATGTTATTTCCTGTCCTTATTGTCAGGCACAGTGTATGGCTGTCTTTATTTTTATTCCATGACTTCTGAAGCCACAAGTACTTTATTAATGTTTTTCTCTTGAACTCTTCTCAAATTGCACATGTCTAACATAATATTAATTTTAATCTCCATGTTGGCAGAATGAATATTAGGTAATACAGAAATGTGCATACAGTACTTCTTTCCATGCATGAACTTCCATTTTTTTTCTGCTAAAGAAGTAATCTCTCAGAAATGTTAGCAATACTGTAGATGTAAACGTAATACAGTAGATGTAAACATAAGCAGTTAGGTAGATTATTTTCTGGTCAGGAGGGCTGATAGGAGGTTAGTGAGGGATGTTAAAGTTATAGGAGGTGAGGAGTGTGTGCAGCAGCACAAACTATTGATTTGTGATATGGTGCTTAAAGAACAAGTGATGAAAAAGAGGACTTATGTACCTAGGAGGAAAATATGGAAGCAGGGAAACCAAGCAGTAAGGGATGCCTTCTATAGCGAGATGAGGAGAGTGGTGGCTGAACAGGGAGCTGTGGATAGAGGCGTTAATGAACAGTACAGTGCCCTCAAGAACAACCTCTTCAGAGTTACTGATGAAGTATGCGGCTGGACAAGAGGCCCACCAAGACATAAAGTAACTTGGTGGTGTGATGAGGGTGTAGAAGCTGCAGTTAAGGAGAAAAGAAGGCTTTTCCGGGAATGGAAGAAGGGTGGTAACAAGGAGGAATACTTGGCTGCCAAGCATAGGGTTAGCAGAGAGATATGCAGGGTGAAGTCTGAGGAAGGGAAAAATATGATATTTAAGGTGGCAAATCAGATGAAGAGGGATAATTGGGATGAGGTGAGCAGTGTGTGAAGAATGATGATCGAAGGGTTGTGGTGAACAGTGGGAATATTAAAGGTGCAGTTTCCTGTAAGCCAAGAAACCATTTACAACGCTGGGTGGTAACCACATAACCAAACCATACGTGCTCCCTACGTGTCAAGTGGGTTGGTGGAAGGTTAGTGCCCCTCCCTGTAAAACAAATAACTCAGAGTCAAGTGGCCACCCCGTACGGGATTATGGCGTCTGGCAACAGACAGATAGATAGATAGAAGAGTCCTGCCCTGCCTCGGGACCCCACTCCACTTCCCTCTAGCAAGCCCACAACCTCTTCCATTCAAGGTAAGGAATCCTCCAGTATTTATATGTACAGTAATCCCTCAATTAGCTTGATGTCCATTATCCAGACCCTGTGATCTGGCTATTCAAAACCAATAATGGTACATTTTCCATTTTATTCAGACAAAATGCTTGCATCCAGGTGGAAATTATGGCTGAGCAAACATTTTCCCCTGGCAGAGCCATTTCTTTTTCATGTAACTGCAAGGTATGTCCCTGTAGTGGTGATTGCTTGTCTGCCTGATGAGTCTGTTTGACCACGGTAATTGCTTGGCTGTGGTTTATAGGTCTCCTTTACCAGACAAAGTAATGTAAAAAAACAGAAATTAGTGCTGTACAATTTTTTTTTCGTTTTTTTTTTTATGCGAGGAAGAAGGAACCAAAGGCCATGAGCCCACAGTAACAGTTCCCTCCAAGAGAAAAACAACATACAATAGAGAGCCAAATTCAAGGTCTGATCATTTTGAGATGCCTGGACACACTGCGTTTGAAAGACTGGAGATCATAGGCAGCAGGAAATACAGACAGAGGGAAACAGTTCCAGAGCTGACCTGTTGCATAAATGAAAGACTGGGAGTAACGGTTAACTCTTGCATTAGAGAGTTGGACAGAAAAGGGATGAGAGTTTGCTGCCAGACGGGTGCTACGCGCCCGTCGTAGACGTGGAGGAATGCAAGCAGACAGTTCAGAGGAGCAGTGACCATTAAAGTAGCGATAGAAAAGAGATAAAGATGCAACAGTGCGGCAAAGAGACAGAGGTTGAAGGGAGTCAGTAAGGGGAGGAGAGTTAATGAGACGAAAAGCCTTTGACTCCACCCTACTGAGAAGAGCTGTATGTGGGGAGCCTCCCCACACATGAGAGTTGTACTCCACACAGGGGCAGATAAAACCCCTGTATAGAGTCAACAATTGTGCAGGGGTAAAGAAAGAGCGGAGTTGGCTTAGCACACCCAATCTCTTGGAAGCAGATTTTACTATCTATCTATCTACTGCCAGACGCCTCAATCCCGTTTGGGGTGGCCACAAACAAATCACCTCCAAGTCGCCCTGTCCCCCACCATTTCACTCCCCTGCTCCCAACTCACACCCCCCTCTCTCATATACCTCTCCACCCCATCCCTCCATCTCATCCTCGGCCTCCCCTTCCCTCTTTCCCCCTCCACCTCACTCACATACACTCTCTTCGTCAGTCATTCACCCTCCATCCTCTCCACATGGCCAAACCACCTCAGTGTGTTCCTCATAACGCTTCCTATCACATCCACATCAACACCACAACGCTCCTTTATATCCTCATTCATCAGCCTGTCTCTCCATGTGACTCCACAGGCTCCTCTTAAATAACCCATTTCCACTGCTCTCACTCTTGACTTGTGTCCTTCCAACAACGTCCAAGCTTCACTTCCGTACGTTAGAGTTGGTATCACAATACTGTCATGTAGTAACTTTTTCACTTCCATGCCCACTTCCCTGTTTCTTATCACTGCTCAATTTCTTCTCAAGCACTTCCATCTATCTCACTCACCTCCTCCAAAAACTCACATTTTCCAATTCCACATCCATTCACTGACTTCATCTCTCCACATTCACACTTTATTCTCAGACACACAACACAATATCTGCTCCCAAACACTCATCTACCTTCCACCCCCATCCATGTACAGATTTTCACCTGACACCTGTCCCTCAACTCATTCACTCCCTTCTTCACCACACGCACTGCAGCCTTCACACCATCGCCATTTTCACTTAACAACTTCCCATCTATTCCATATATTTAACACTTTCCACAATCCTTATCCACCCTGTCATATGCTTTTCCAAATCCATCGCATACAACTTCTTTCCTTCTCTCTCCACTAAAGATCTAAAATATTCCATCTTACTCTTTTCACCCCCTGTCTTTCTTTCCACATACACTTTTTCCTATTATACTATTTCAAATGCCCCTATCCACACACACTTTTCCCTTTTCTTGAATATTATACTGACCACTCTACTCTCTTCCACATCTTCCACATCCATTCTACTACTATCTCTCCATGCTTCAGCACACACATCAATGCTGGATTTAACTTTTTTCACAACTTCTATCCACTCTTTCTCTTCCATTGCCACTATTTGCCCACAACTTTTCTTATCTGCTCATTCCTTCACCTACCATTTTATTTCCTCTTGCATTACTTCCCTCTTCTTTCCCTTCTGAACATTTTCCTACTCAAATTTTTCCTTTTCTCCACTCTCCACTCTCCTTCCACTTCTCCACATGTAATCTTCTCCACATCTCATCTTCTTTTGCTTTCTCAACACACCATAATTTGCATCATCCACAATACATCTCCCTTTTTCAAAAAACTTTTACACTACGTATACTCTCATATGCCCACACACTCTGTTCTTCTCCTTCTTCTTTTTCTATCTCATAACACCACTCCTCAACCTCTTTGCATTCCTACACTCCATTCATCTCACTCTTCTACATCTCTTTCATACCTTCATGCCTGAAGATATTTCTCCTTCCAGCACAAATGTCCATAGCACTTCTTCTCAATTTATTCATATACACACCCTACTCATTCTTGATTCCTTCCTTCTCATATCCCATCTCAGTGCTCTTCACATCTTGCATATACCATTACTAATTACTTTTATGTATTTCCATTTTTTTTTTATTCTTAAACTATTCATGCAGACTTCTCAAAATATGATTCACGCATGACAGCAGTATGTGGGTTGACTGTACCTTCCTGAAAAAATGAGCTTCACTGGTCTTATCTACATATGATCAAGGCTCAGAAATTACGTACTCTTGTTACCTCCATTCATACTCACTACTCCCTCCACATTCCTTCACCTATCACACACTCACATCTCCACTTCAAGTAACTGATGACAAACATGAGAGAAGCTTTTAATTGGACACAGACAGTACTTACAGTAAATGTTATTAGTACAGACTAGCCTGATGAAAATGGAAAGAAAATAAAGAGAAAAGTTTGATAAAGAAAACTTTTTCTAACTTTTAACACATCCACTGCTGAGAGACTTCTGGTAAGATGAGACGAGGCTCTATGAAGGAGTTGTGAACAGTGAGGGACCCAAGGGGTCTGAAGCTGCAAAGACTGGATGAATTCTGAGGTTCCTCCCTGTCCATACCCCCATTGGCTCTTCAAGAATCAACTTCATCTTTTATATGAACCTGACCCACTTCTGCCCAAACAAAAAGCCACATGTACTATATCAAAAAAGCACACAGACACAATGCCAAAAAAAGTCTGAGAAACTGACAATGATACTGAAAAAGGATGACCATAATCAACGGAGGAGAGAGAGAGAGAGAGAGAGAGAGAAAAAAATGAAATAACATAACCTATTCTCCTGATGCCTGCTTTCTCACCTTATTCACAGTTTCATATTCTCTTCTTCATATTCATTCTCTCTGTCTCTTTTCTATTTTCTCCTTTCCACTCATCCTCCAATGGAGCTACATAAGTTTGCTGATAAATACAAAAATTAAAGTCTGCAAATAGGAGTTTAAAAATATAATTATAAATTGCTCTTATATACAGAACTTTACATCTGTGAATCTCCCTGCCACTTCTTGTATACTCTGTCCCCCTCATAGGAAGCATGGCTATGGTTTGTACAAAAATAAATTTTGTGCACTTTATATTTTCTTTTTTAATCATTTTCACATGTACACTCACAATGTCATACACTTCTCCTCACCTCCCATCATTCCTCTCTAGGTTTAGTGGAAGAGTTGAGAGGAAGGATGGGACTGTAGGTATTGTGATGAGGAGAGGCAGACTGGGATGTGGTGGGGATGACAACTGGGTGCAGAAAGTGAAAAGTGTGAATGTTGGGGTAGGGCAGCTAGACTTAAAAACCTGGGACAGGGTCATAGAGTGTGACCTCAGGGATAAAGGAATGAGCAGGGAAGTTGCCAGAAATTGAACAGCATGGAGAACCGCCATTAGGTGACCTGCAGATGCAAGCACATGGTGGAGCCTTTATGAAGAAACCAAATGATTCCTGTCAATTTTTATAACTCTTCTTGGTGGCATTACACTGAGTGAAAACCTTAATGGTTTCCTGTAACCCAGAAAAACATTTATAATGCTGGGTGGTAACCATTAATTAATGGCAATGTAGAGCCAGCTATGGTGCCCTGTAAATTGGGTGGAGACACAATTGTGACATCCATCCATGAACCAGATCACACTCACTGGCACTCCGTAGCATGGGATTATCTATTCACTGCACAGGATGACCAAGCAGGAGAAGTTGCTTGCTATTTGATGGTCTCAGCTGATGACCAATATTCATCAGATCACCTCCTGTGGTTCTCTGGACTAACAGTTCACACATCAAATGAGGCTAATTTGGACCATCCACTCATCGCCTGGGCACAGGAAACCATCTATCACTCATCACCCAGGAAGAGGAAAGAATGAAGGAAGGAAAGACTGAAGAGGAAGGAAGGAAAGGCAGAAGAGGAAGGATGGAAAGAAGGAAGGAAGAGAGGAAAGAGCAGGCACCTGACACCAGCAAGCACTGATGTGCAGAGTGCAGTGTTGCCACCAGAAAATTTGGTAAATCTGAAGCTGGATGCCAAAAAATCTGTGGAAATCTGTAGATCCCTCAAAGTGACCATTCCGTGGGGGGAAATGGAGAACTACCCCGTCCGAATTTTCCACAGCCTTCCCCTTGAACCTCCCGAATTTTAACTGACCAAAGAAATCACATACCACATGTTGAAGATATAATTTTGTCATAATATAATAGTCCCATTGAGCAGTTACAAACTAATATGGCAGTTTTTTTTTTTTTTTTAGTATAATATTGTTAGCCTGTCACAACTTTCAAAATTATTTTACATGAATTTTGATCAGCCTTCCTTATCAAATAGGAATGGTTCTCCTTGGTTACAAGTCAAATTAACCGTCCAGTCCGACTACACTTGGTCATAAGCTAAACTGGAAAGGAGTGTAGGCCTAGTATCTTTGTTAAGTGATAGTAAGTCGAATTCATATTAACTCATTATATCACAGGAACTACACCAGATCATATAAATAAATAATGCACATCTTTGCATAAAGCAGCAGTACTAAATTACACAACATGTGAAATATTGTCTTAGTGTGGAACTTTTAAAAATTCTCAAAAGGCAGATGCAGTATTTATATTTGATAAGTTTCTTAACAAAGGAAGCAAAGCCTGTAATACATTGAAAATGTCTTCCAATATGAAAATCTGTAGATTAACCCTCTTTATCAAACAAATTCTGACAATCTGAAAATAGTAACAAAATCTGTAGATTACAGATAAATCTGTAGAAGTGGCAACACTGGCAGAGTGTTTCACCACCTCCCGCCAACACATAAAAAATTCACTTGGTAGAGGTGGAAAACAAAGCAAAACAACTCTCCCATAATTTGTGGCAGTGTACATTTCAAACTGACTAAGAGGTACTGAGGGAGGAGGGTGGAGGGGAGAGGATGAAGGGATGAGCGAGGTATGAGGGAGGAGGTGAAATGTTTTGTTGCGGCCACCTTCGGGATTAGGCGTGGGCTATAGATAGATAGATTAAGTGAAGAGTATGCTAACTTGAACATGGCACTCATAGCTGATGACATAAACAGCTCATCCTTGACTTTGCTCTCTGGAGCCTTGAGGAGGGATTGCTGGACACTTAGACACCTCAAAATGAAGAGGAAGACTGATATGACCACAATATGGAGACAGATCATGAATGAATGTAGCTAGTTTGTAGTGGGACACATTAATGTGAGTGGTTAGGCAGCAAACAAACCTCTGAACCTTCAACTGTCACCTGGCTAACTTTATAAAATGAGACGACACTGATGTATTGCCATTCACTTTTTTTTCTTGGCCTTCCACCAAGAAATATGAGTACTTAACTGTGCAGTATAAAGGAAAGGGTATAATTTCTAGTATTATGAAATACAACAGGAATCAGGTGCACCAACAAGCACTACTATAAAGCCTGCCTACTGTAATACTTTTCCTTACCAAGATGTGCTTTCTAGTCATTGTATTCAGCATGTATTAGGAGTGTAATCCTGTAAGGCAGTGAGGCTTGGTCATTAAAGGAAGATGATGATGACTGGACTGATGTGTAGTTCATCCCTGAATGACATGCCTAGGGTGTAAGAATTATGAATGAAGAGAGGAAGAATGGAAGAAGATTATATTAATGTTGTGATGTAAAGGAGTAATTAAGATGCTTAGGCATGTGGAGAGGATCCCAGAGGGTCAGAGGTGTGGACAATAGGACAGGTAGAAGGACCTGGGACTGTGTGCTAGAGATCAGGCAATATGGACAATTGCAGTTAGTTGACAAATGATGTCACATGCAAGTGTGTTAGCAGCTTCACATATGAAGCAATTAATCACTGATATATTCATCACCATCATCATCATCATCATGGGATTAAGGCATCTGGCTATAGACAGATAGAGTACTATTATTATTACCATCATCATTCATCATCATCATCATCCGGATCTCCTTTCCCACCCTAGGGCAGGATGAGGAGCAGCAAAGTTTTGCCAAAGTTCAATGGGGCATGCCACCATTCACTCATCATTGTAGCCCTTAAAATCCAAGCTCCATCAGATGGGACAACCACGTTCTGTAGCTTCTCATATACCTATCTGATACTGCCAATCCGAACGCTGTCACATTAAAAAGGGTGCCAAATCCCTGATCATGCACTTCTCAGCACAAAATTCATCCAGCCAGCCTGGTCTTTTGTCAGTCCCTTAGCCTCACCAACTTTCATACCTCTCTTCCTCACATACTCATCCATCATATCCCTCCACCTTCTTCTTGGCCTACCATGCCTCCTCCCTCCTTCAAATTTGCTCAGATATACTTTTTTCACCACTCTATTGTCATCCATTCGCCACATGACCAAAACATCTCAGTACACTCTTCGATTATGGTGTCCACAGACTCCTTCACTCCACATCTTTCACAAATCACATTATCCCATATCCTATCAACTTTTTACATATTCAGCAGTTCCATCTTCACTGCTCTTACTCTTTACTTTTCATTTTCATGCCACACCATAGTCTCACATCCATATGTTAAAGCTGGCACTAACACTCCTTCCTCGCACAGCTGCACCACTCAAGCCTCTGTTTCTTATCAAGGCCTTCATAGCATCAGCTACTTTCCTTCCTTGTGTCACTCTACTTTCCACTTCTTTTTTAAATTTTCCTTTATCACTGTACCCAGGTATTTGAAATTTCTCACCAATTCCAGTTCTCTCCACCATGTCACCTTTCTCCATATCACTTACATCATTCATTCATCATCATCCAATCCTATGTTGCCCCATGAGGAAAGGTTGGTCCTGACCTTTAAGATGAGTGACCACCTCACTCATCCCTGAGTGTCAACCACCCTTCATTGGAATTACCCACTAACCACCAGGTGTCAAAATTTGGTTATATGGTTACCACTCTGCGTAGCAAATGGTGCACAGGAAACCTTTGGCTTGTCACTCAGTGAAGAGTCACATGAAGGAAAGAAAGACGTGTAAAGTCACCCATAGGCAGAGGGACAAGGAAAGAATGAAGGAAAGAAAGAAGAGGATGGAAGGAAAGGGCAGGAGAGGGAGCGCCCCACCTACATCATCACTTTACTCTTTTCTATATTTACTCTCAAGGCACAACACTCACAAACATCTACAAAATTCTGCACAAGTCTACCAAGTTCTTCACAAGTTATTCATCAGCAGAGATATTCCATCCATCGTCATTCCTTACCAACGCCATCCATCTCCCCATTAGTCACCCCATCCATATCTATATATATACTGAACAATCATGGGAACATCACACAATCTTGTCGCACGCCCACATGGATCGTGAACCATTCACTTAGATGTCTGCTTACCCATATACATGCCTCACTACAATCATAAAAGTTCTTGACAGCATCTAGCAGCTTGCCATCTATACATGCGTTACAATCCTTCTCTGTCTACTTTGCTATATGGTTTTTCCAGCTCCATGAATGCCATAAACACCTAATAGTCCTTCTCACAAGCCTTCTGCTCTGTTTGTCTCACCGCAAATATTCGATCCACACATCTTTGCCACTCCTAAAGTCACCCTGTTCATCACTTACTAGGACTTCTGATATCTCTCTTACTTTCTATAATAATTCTCCCATATACCTTCCCTACCACACTCAATTGACTTATGCCAAGTTAGCACTCACTTCGCTCACCTTTACTTTTGTACATGGGTACAATCACTGCCTTCTTCCACTCTACTGGCACAGTTTCACTCATCCATGCCTTCTTGCATATCTCCAACAAGCATTTCATTCCACTCTCTCCACAACACTTAACCATCTCTGCATATAGCTAATCAACCCCAGCTGCTTTCCCATTTTCAGCCACTTCACTTCTTCGCTCATTTTCCTGACTGTGCATTCTTTCTCTGTACCAATTATTTAAACAGTTGCTTTGCTTTCTCCATTCACATTCACCATTCTTTCACAATATTCTTCCCATCTGATCCTTACTTCATCCCCAAGTGTTAATACTCTACTACTTAACTCTTTTATTATTCCCACTGTCACCTCTACATTTCTGCACCTCTTTCCAGAATAAGTTCCTATTTTCAAATTAATTTGCATTAATTTTTCTTTCTAGATCATCGTTTACCTCCTTCTTCTTCCTCTTCACTAGTCTTTTTACAAGTTCTTATTTCAACTGAACCCTGTCCTATTCATATTATTTTAACTAGGCCAAAAAGGGCCATATTGCCAGCATCAATACTGAAACATGATTGGGTGATGCTTGAGAGTCCATGGGCAAGAGATACAGTACAGCCAAGTCTTAGACTTAACATCAAATTGTCCTTTACCTCCCATTAAGCAGTTTTATAGTTAAATTAGGTTTTAAGTCAACCATCTACGTATATTTACATTTATGTTCTGAGACCAGTGACTATGCTAGAATGTGTAAGTGCTTTCACTCAATGGCAGCTCTCCACATGCTGCAATTGTGTGTCATTTCCCTGGCCTGGATGTGTCTTACTCCACATATTCCTTGATCTGCCTATGAGCACTCTTTCCCTAAGTTCACTGAGATATGAACCTCAAAAAGTGCTGCTTCTTTCTAAGAATATACCATCGTATAACAGAAGCCAGGATAAATACTACATTTCACTTGCCCATACAAGCTGATGTAAACAACTCACAGTAGTGTATATTCATTTCAGAAAGAATGGGTGACTTTACATCCCCTCTTCTGTCTTTCTTTCCATCATTCTTTCCTCTTCCTTCTGCCTATAGGTGACTCTACACTGAGTGACATGCCAAATGGTTTCCTGTACACCAGGAAACCATTTACAACACTGGGTGGTAACCATATAACCAAATTATGGCACATGGTGGTAAGGTAATTCTGGTGCTCCAATCAGTTTGAGCTGGTGCAGGTTTATATCCAAGGGGTGGTTGGGGTTTATTGCTCAAGTAATGCCACTCAGTGATGATTCATCACTCAAGACCAACTTGCATTGCTCCAGGCTCTTACACTTCTCATAGAGCAACATAGGATTGGATGATGGATGGATGGAACTAAGTCATTTATTTAAGAATAAGTTTATGATAACCTTAAAAAGTATCTACAGCATTTTGAAGGTAAGTTAATGGAGGGTGAATTACAGTCAGTTCTCTTTCACTCTTCAATGATCGTTTGTCAAAATGTCGGGAGAGTTTGGAGCTACTTCTGGAAAAGTGTGGGACCCATTTGACATATCTGCAGAGTACCAGGCCCCTGGCGATGGGACAGCATAGATCAGATCCCTGGCTCTTTTGCTGAATTCACAGGTGTCAAGTCAGGATGACTTTGGTTGGGTGATCAATAGTTCTTTCATCTTAATTTGGCTCAGATTTAAACCATTGTAGCTTATTTCATGCAGAAAAAAAAAAAATCTAAACTCCAACTATTTTTGCTTTTAATTTTTGCTCTTACTGTCCCTCCACACTGCCTCCACTTACCTCTACTTTATATTTACCTTTTGTTTATCACCTTCCATGTCTCCTGGCACTTCATCTTCACCACCACTATCAAACAGTTCTGAAGGTGGTTGTGTTTCAGGCTTCTTTCTCTCTGTGAACCATGATCCTCTTTTCTTCCTCCTCTTCTGCACTTTTCCTTGCTTCATCAATTTCATCATGATGTGTAGAGGGTTCAATTTTGATATGTCTTCCTGAAAACTGAGACAATAGTTATTATTATTGTTTTGTACTACAGGTTGGTTGAGGTTCATTTCTCATGTAATTCTGCTAATGGAGGAGTAACTTGTCACTCTTGTCTTAAATATCTGGCAAGAGTAACCTAACCCCAGACCCACGTGCTTTGATGGGGTAATGTCGTTTTGAGGGTGGGTAGATGGATGCTTGCATTAATATTAACGATAATAATAATAATAATAAAATAATATTAATAATAATAATAATAAAATAATATTAATAATAATAATTTTTTCATTCATCTAATACAGTGTTGCCCGATAAGGTGCATAGGAGCCCAGGCCTAGGCACGTTGGTCCTGACATTTAAGATGAGAGTGACCAGCCTCACTCTGAGTAGCCCATATCCCCAACCACTCCACCCCTGCACCAGTTCAATCTGACTGGAGCGCCTTACTCCACCAGGCGCCATAATTTGGTTATAAGGTCGCCATCCAGTATAGTGAATGGTTTCAGTACAGAAAACCATTTGGCTTATCACTCTGTGTCGAGTCACCTGTAGACTGAAGGAAGAGGAAAGAATGATGGAAAGAGAGAGAGAGAAGGATGGAACGAAGGAAGGAAGAGAGGAAAGAGCAGGCACCCGAGAGCACACTTGAGTGAGTGAGTGACCCCCACCAACCACTAATAATAATAATAATAATAATAACCAGAACTCTGTAACTGTTCTTACAGTCACTAGTCTCCACCTACTTTCTAACCTTGGCCCTGCTGGGAGTTAATTTTTTTCTATCAGCAATGGCCCATACCATGACCCAGATTGTGTGTCATAGTATGGGCCATTGCTGATAGAAAAAAAATTAACTCCTCCCAGCAGGGCCAAGAAAGAGTAGGTGGAGACTAGTGACTGTAAGAACAGTTACAGAGTTCTGGTTTATTATTATTATTATTATTATTATTAGTGGTTGGTGGGGGCACTCACCATCCACTCACTCGATGTAGTGCTGCTCTCGGGTGCCTGCTCTTTCCTCTCTTCCTTCCTTCGTTCCATCCTTCCTCTCTCTTTCCATCATTCTTTCCCTCTTCCTTCAGTCTACAGGTGACTCGACACCTTTGAGTGATAAGCCAAATGGTTTTCTGTACTCCAGGAAACCATTCACTATACTGGATGGCGACCTTATAATAGTCAAATTATGCTGCCTGTACAGTGAGTTTAGGCGTGGGCAAGTAAGGCGCTCCAGTCAGATTGAACTGAATTGCAGGGTAATAATGTCCAAGGAGTGGTTGGGGCCTTATTGCTTATGCAGTTGCTACTCAGGGATGAGTGAGGCTGGTCACTCTCATCTTAAATGTCAGGACCAACGTGCCTAGGCCTGGGCTCCTATGCACCTTATCGGGCAACACTGTATTAGATGAATGAAAAAATTATTATTATTAATATTATTTTATTATTATTATTATTATTATCGTTAATATTAATGCAAGCATCCATCTACCCACCCTCAAAACGACATTACCCCATCAAAGCACGTGGGTCTGGGGTTAGGTTACTCTTCCCAGATATTTAAGACAAGAGTGACAAGTTACTCCTCCATTAGCAGAATTACATGAGAAATGAACCTCAAGCAACCTGTAGTACAAAACAATAATAATAACTATTGTCTCAGTTTTCAGGAAGACATATCAAAATTGAACCCTCTACACATCATGATGAAATTGATGAAGCAAGGAAAAGTGCAGAAGAGGAGGAAGAGAAAAGAGGATCAGGGTTCACAGAGAGAGAAATTCTGAATCCTGAAACACAACCACCTTCAGAACTGTTTGATAGTGGTGGTGAAGATGAAGTGCCAGGAGACATGGAAGGTGATAAACAAAAGGTAAATATAAAGTAGAGGTAAGTGGAGGCAGTGTGGAGGGACAGTAAGAGCAAAAATTAAAAGCAATAATACCTGGAGTTTAGATTTTTTTTTTTTTTCTGCATGAAATAAGCTACAATGGTTTAAATCTGAGCCAAATTAAGATGAAAGAACTATTGATCACCCAACCAAAGTCATCCTGACTTGACACCTGTGAATTCAGCAAAAGAGCCAGGGATCTGATCTATGCTGTCCCATCGCCAGGGGCCTGGTACTCTGCAGATATGTCAAGTGGGTCCCACACTTTTCCAGAAGTAGCTCCAAACTCTCCCGACATTTTGATAAACGATCATTGAAGAGTGAAAGAGAACTGACTGTAATTCACCCTCCATTAACTTACCTTCAAAATGCTGTAGATACTTTTTAAGGTTATCATAAACTTATTCTTAAATAAATGACTTAGTTCCATCCATCCATCATCCAATCCTATGTTGCTCTATGAGAAGTGTAAGAGCCTGGAGCAATGCAAGTTGGTCTTGACATTTAAGATGAGAGTGACCAGCCTCACTTCTCCCTGAGTGGCATTACTTGAGCAATAAACCCCAACCATCCCTTGGATATAAACCTGCACCAGCTCAAACTGATTGGAGCACCAGAATTACCTTACCACCATGTGCCATAATTTGGTTATATGGTTACCACCCAGTGTTGTAAATGGTTTCCTGGTGTACAGGAAACCATTTGGCATGTCACTCAGTGTAGAGTCACCTATAGGCAGAAGGAAGAGGAAAGAATGATGGAAAGAAAGACAGAAGAGGGGATGTAAAGTCACCCATTCTTTCTGAAATGAATTTACACTACTGTGAGTTGTTTACATCAGCTTGTATGGGCAAGTGAAATGTAGTATTTATCCTGGCTTCTGTTATAGGATGGTATATTCTTAGAAAGAAGCAGCACTTTTTGAGGTTGATATCTCAGTGAACTTAGGGAAAGAGTGCTCATAGGCAGATCAAGGAATATGTGGAGTAAGACCCATCACAGACACATCCAGGCCAGGGAAATGACACACAATTGCAGCATGTGGAGAGCTGCCATTGAGTGAAAGCACTTACACATTCTAGCATAGTCACTGGTCTCAGAACATAAATGTAAATATACGTAGATGGTTGACTTAAACTTTCATGTCACTAATTTAACTATAAAAATGCGTAATGGGAGGTAAAGGACAATTTGATGTTAAGTCTAAGACTTGGCTGTACTGTATCTCTTGCCCATGGACTCTCAAGCATCACCCAATCATGTTTCAGTATTGATGCTGGCAATATGGCCCTTTTTGGCCTAGTTAAAATAAGTTGAATGAATAGGACAGGGGTTCAGTTGAAATAAGAACTGAGTATATTGAGAGCAAGAAGCTTGTAAAAAGACTAGTGAAGAGGAAGAAGAAGGAGGTAAACGATGATCTAGAAAGAAAAATTAATGCAAATTAATTTGAAAATAGGAACTTATTCTGGAAAGAGGTGCAGAAATGTAGAGGTGACAGTGGAAAGAATAATGAAAGAGGTAAGTAGTAGAGTATTAACCCTTGGGGATGAAGTAAGGACCAGATGGGAAGAATATTGTGAAAGCCTGGTGAATGTGAATGGAGAAAGCAAAGCAACTGTTTACATAATTGGTTTTGGGGGTGTACAGAGAAAGAATGCACAGTCAGGAAACGTGATACTCACAGAGGCGAAGAACGCTGTGAAGTGGCTGAAAATGGGAAAGCAGCTGGGGTTGATTAGCTATATGCAGAGATGGTTAAGTGTTGTGGAGAGAGTGGAATGAAATGCTTGTTGGAGATATGCAAGAAGGCATGGATGAGTGAAACTGTGCCAGTGGAGTGGAAGAAGGCAGTGATTGTACCCATGTACAAAAGTAAAGGTGAGCGAAGTGAGTGCAAGAATTAACTTGGCATAAGTCAGTTGAGTGTGGTAGGGAAGGTATATGGGAGAATTATTATAGAAAGTAAGAGAGATATCAGAAGTCCTAGTAAGTGATGAGCAGGGTGGCTTAAAGAGTGGCAGAGGATGTGTGGATCAAATATTTGCAGTGAGACAGATAGCAGAGAAGGCTTGTGAGAAGGACCATAAGGTGTTTATGGCATTCATGGATCTGGAAAAAGCATACAACAAAGTAGACAGGGAAGGATTGTAGGTTTTGCGCATGTACTTTATAGATGGCAAGCTGCTAGATGCTGTCAAGAACTTTTATGATTGTAGTGAGGCATGTATATGGGTGAGCAGGCATCTAAGTGAATGGTTCACGATCCATGTGGGCGTGCGACAAGGTTGTGTGATGTTCCCATGATTGTTCAGTATATATATAGATATGGATGGGGTGATGAAAGGTAAAAACACGACTAATGGGGAGATGGATGGCGTTGGTAAGGAATGACGATGGATGGAATATCATGAATTTGCTGTATGCTGATGATGCACTGCTACTTGCAAATAGCAGTGAAGAACTTGGTAGACTTGTGCAGAATTTTGTAGATGTTTGTGAGTGTTGTGCCTTGAGAGTAAATATAGAAAAGAGTAAAGTGATGATGGTAGGTGGGGGCGCTCACCATCCACTCATTTGATGTAGTGCTGCTCTCAGGTGTCTGCCCTTTCCTCTCCTCCATCCTTCTTTCCTTCCATCCTCTTCTTTCTTTCCCTCATTCTTTCCTTGTCCCTCTGCCAATGGGTGACTTTACACTCCCTCTTCTGTCTTTCTTTCCTTCATTCTTTCCTCTTCCTTCTGCCTGTGGGTGACTCTTCACTGAGTGACAAGCCAAAAGGTTTCCTGTGCACCAGGAAACCATTTGCTACGCAGAGTGGTAACCATATAACCAAATTTTGACACCTGGTGGTTTAGTGGGTAATTAAGGAGCACCAATCGGATTGAGCTGGTGAAGGCTTATATCCAAGGGGTGGTTGGGGTTCATTCTCACTTAATGCCACTCAGGGATGAGTGAGGGTGGTCACTTTCATCTTAAAGGTCAGGACCAACTTCCCTAGCCCCAGGCTTATGCACTCCTCATGGGGCAACATAGGATTGGATGATGATGAATGAATGATGTAAAGTGATGGTTATGGAGAGAGAAGGTGACTCCCAGTGTGATGTTACAGTGAATGGAGAGAGACTGGAATTGGTGAGAAATTTCAAATACCTGGGTACAGTGATAAAAAAGGGAGGAAAATTTAATAAAGAAGTGGAAAGTAGAGTGACACAAGGAAGGAAAGTAGCTGATGCTATGAAGGCCTTGATAAGAAACAGAGGCTTGAGTGGTGCAGCTGTGCGAGGCTTACATAAAGGAGTGTTAGTGCCAACTTCAACATATGGATGTGAGACTATGGTGTGGCATGAAAATGAAAAGTAAAGAGTAAGAGCAGTGAAGATGGAACTGCTGAGGAATGTATGTGGCGTACAGAGAGTTGATAGGATATGGGATAATGTGATTTGTGAAAGATGTGGAGTGAAGGAGTCTGTGGACACCATAATCGAAGAGTGTACTGAGATGTTTTGGTCATGTGGCGAGAATGGATGACAATAGAGTGGTGAAAAAAGTATATCTGAGCAAATCTGAAGGAGGGAGGAGGCATGGTAGGCCAAGAAGAAGATGGAGGGATATGATGGATGAGTATGTGAGGAAGAGAGGTATGAAAGTTGGTGAGGCTAAGGGACTGACAAAAGACCAGGGTGGCTGGATGAATTTTGCGCTGAGAAGTGCATGATCAGGGATTTGGCACCCCCTTTTAATGTGACAGTGTTCGGATTGGCAGTATCAGATAGGTATATGAGAAGCTACAGAACGTGGTAAAATTATTTTTGTCCCATCTGATGGAGCTTGGATTTTAAGGGCTACAATGATGAGTGAATGGTGGCATGCCCCATTGAACTGGGCAAACTTTGGCTGTCTGGACGTTGCTGCTCCTCATCCTGCCCTAGGGTGGGAAAGGAGATCCGGATGATGATGAATGATGATGGTAATAATAATAGTACTCTGTCTATAACCCGATGCCTTAATCCCATGATGATGATGATGATGATGATGGTGATGAATATATCAGTGATTAATTGCTTCATATGTGAAGCTGCTAACACAGTTGCATGTGACATCATTTGTCAACTAACTGCAATTGTCCATATTGCCTGATCTCTAGCAGCCTCTCTAGCCAGTCCCTTATCCCCTAGGTCACACATTATTGGAGTTTGTCCCAGGTCCTATTTGGTCTACCTGTGGCATCCCTCCCCCTGTTGTCCACACCTCTGACCCTCTGCACACATTTGTCATTCTTCATCCTCTCCACATGCCTAAGCATCTTAATTACTCCTTTACATCACAACATTAATATAATCTTCTTCCATTCTTCCTCTCTTCATTCCTAATTCTTACCCCCTAGGCATGTCATTCAGGGATGAACTACACATCAGTCCAGTCATCATCATCTTCCTTTAATGACCAAGCCTCACTGCCTTACAGGATTACACTCCTAATACATGCTGAATACAATGACTAGAAAGCACATCTTGGTAAGGAAAAGTATTACAGTAGGCAGGCTTTATAGTAGTGCTTGTTGGTGCACCTGATTCCTGTTGTATTTCATAATACTAGAAATTATACCCTTTCCTTTATACTGCACAGTTAAGTACTCATATTTCTTGGTGGAAGGCCAAGAAAACAAAAAAGTGAATGGCAATACATCAGTGTCGTCTCATTTTATAAAGTTAGCCAGGTGACAGTTGAAGGTTCAGAGGTTTGTTTGCTGCCTAACCACTCACATTAATATGTCCCACTACAAACTAGCTACATTCATTCATGATCTGTCTCCATATTGTGAATATATGCATGGACCATTATCAATCTTCCTCTTCATTTTGAGGTGTCTAAGTGTCCAGCAAGTGTATCTTCACCCTCCTCAAGGCTCAAGCACTGAGAGGGCTTCAGTATTGAGGAAAAAGTCAAGTTTTTGATGAGCTGAGAAAACAGTTTTTTTTTTTATGTCATCAGCTATGAGTGCCATGTTCAAGTTAGCATACTCTTCTACTTATTAGGTCTATCTATCTATCTATAGCCCGACGCCCTAATCCCGCAAAGGGTGGCCGCAGACAAAACGCCTCCAAGTCACTCTGTCACCCACCATTTGACTCCCCTCCCCCCAACTCACCCCCCCCTCCCTCATATACCTCTCAACTCCATCCCTCCACCTCATCCTCGGTCTACCCCTCCCTCTCCCTCCCTCCACCTCACCTACATACACCCTCTTAGTCAGTTTAGAAGAAATGTACATACACCCACTGCAAATTGACTTAGGACCTACGCACAGAATTGCTATGGGAGAGTTGTCTGTCTTTGCTTTGTTTTTCCACCTCTACCAAGTGAATTTTTTGGGGCAAGAAGTAACTGGCAACTCCTATGGTGTTGGCGGGAGGTG
>NW_027644778.1:0-71396 GCF_032717465.1 Coenobita brevimanus | reverse complement strand
TATTCAGCTTCGTGGATCCCTCTGGTAGTCTCCCCTAAGCTGAGTGAAATCGTCTGAAGGCAGGAAGAAGAGGCATAAAAGACATCACCGCTGAGAAAAGGTCATTTATACTGACATCAGTATCACGATACAACCAAAGATTTTTTATTTTTGTCTGACATCACTACTCTCAAAACTGTGTGCATCTAGTATATATATTTTTCTTTATTGTTATTGCCTAGATTTTTTAATTTTATATAATATAACAATATAGCATAGATTATGAGATATACAACTGCACACTTTGTTACTGTTAATATACGTAAGTCTTAAGAATAAATGTTAAATAAATACATATTGGATACGTAGTTTTTCATTTAATTCTCCAGAGAGAGAGAGAGAGAGAGAGAGAGAGAGAGAGAGATTCACCCCATCATGGAGGAGGTGCATGACTGCAGCCAGAGCTATTCCTGTGTTGCCAGCGGCCTTGGTGTGTGCTTGTCCGTCATCGTCGTCGTCGTCATCTTCTTCTTTGCCTTCTACTTCTCAGACTTTTTGACGTGGATGGGATACATTCACTTCTTAAAAAACTCTACTCAGTTACACCTCCACCCTTCCTCTCTTCGCTTCTTTTTCTCCATTCCCCCATCCTTTCTCCTTCCTCTCCTCCTTCCCTCCACTCCTCGTTCCTCACCTCCTTCGTCTTCCACCATCCTTACCCCTCCCCCTCCTACTTTCTCTTCCCTACCCCCTGCACCTCCTATTTCCTCACCCTCTCTTCCACCCTCTCCTCTCATCATTCTCCTCATCCTTTCCCCTACCCTTCCTCCTCCTTCCTCATCCCCCTATCCCCCTCCTCCACCTTTCCTATTTCCTCTACTCTTCCTCCCTTGCCCTTTCCTCTCACTTCTCCTTCCTCGTCCTTCCCACCCCCTCTTTCTCCTCCTTCAATCCAGAGGCATTTTTTACTTATGTATACCTTTCACACTCCAGACGATTTCATTCAGCTTCAGGGAGGCCACTGGCAGTGAAGGGGTTGATAAAAATATCTAACCCCTCCCTGATCAAGAAAAGACTCTCCTCAGCTGAATATAATCGTCTGGGAATCACAAGAAAGAGAAAAAGTGCACTGAAGGGGTCAAATTGCCCTAGCGCCCGAGAGAGAGAGAGAGAGAGAGAGAGAGAGAGAGAGAGAGAGAGAGAGAGAGAGAGAGAGAGAGAGAGTTCTATTTGTAAAGTCAGCACTTGACCTTTTGTGTTTTTTTTTCTCTCTCTCTCTCTCTCTCTCTCTGTTTGCCGCTGTGTGTGTGTGTGTGTGTGTGTGTGTGTGTGTGTGTGTGTGTGTATCAGTACGTCTGTCTATCATTCTGTCTATCTGTATGTTTGCCTCTCTCTCTCTCTCTCTCTCTCTCTCTCTCTCTCTCTCTCCTCTTTACCTCAGACACAAAAATTCGCACCACATGAATGCTCCCGCTGTCGACCGCGACCGCCACGAAGAGGCTGGCAAAACAAATGAAGTCGCGACGGAAGAGCACAGTGACACACGCCTTCACACCCCCGGTCATCAGGAGAGCAGTCTTCGCCCACCACCACCCCCACAGCAGCCCTCGTTCCTCCTGTAAATAAAGCAAATAAGATAAAGATATGAACGTAACACCCATCCCCATAGCAGCCCTCGTTCCTCCTGCAAAATAATAAAGCAAATAAGATAAAGGTATGAGCATAACACCCATCCCAGTACCAGACCTCGTTCCTCCTGTAAAATACTAAAGCAAATAAGATAAGGGTATGAACGTAACATCGATCTCCGAACCAGACCTCGTTCCTCCTGTAGGCTAAAGAAGTTATGATAATAAGGAAATAATTAGGCGACACCGAGCCCCTCCAGCGGGAGCCATAATCACACACACAATTGCACCTGCCATAACTGTGATTTGTTTTACCCAAGATGGACGAGGAAAGAAAAGAGCGGAGGTTTTCCTCGTTTCTCGTTCTTCCTTCAAGAAAAAATACAATTGACGAGGGGAAAATAATAGTAAATATACATACATATACACTATGTATATAGATAGATAAATGAATAGATGGATAGAGAGATAGATAATTTTTTGCATGGATAGACTAGGAGGGTTTAGAGTCTCCCCGTATCTCTAGTCCTTCCTGGGAACTTATTTTAAGTATTTTTTGAGAATCTCACAGCAATCTCGTTCTTCTGCTGTTATGAAAATGAAGCGAATAAAATATTACACACAAGACCATCACATCAACGCTCGGTTTCTCCTGTTAAAAAATAAAGTAAATAATAAAACCAGTAAATGCAGATGGTCCATTGTGACAAGTGGACATGTGGGGGTGGGAGAGAGACAGACCAGAGCTTGAATTCTTTATTGTCTTTAACATTTTATTTTCTTTTATTTTCTCTAACATTCTTTGTTTTCTCTAACATTATATATCCTTTATTTTCTCTAACGTTTTATTGTTTTTATTTTCTAACATTTTGGGTTCTGTGCAGCCGGAAATGTCAGAGAAAATAAAGAATTCAAACATTTACCTATGCTCCCTCTCCCAACCAACATTTTTAAAGCTTAGTAAAGTTATAAATCTATCATTGTTACATAAGCACAACGGTTCTCCTGTCATCAGTAAGGCTAATAAGATCATACAACTCACCACAACAGTCCTCCAGTTTTCCCTCCAGCAATAAAAGGAATTTTTGATACGTAAAAATATAAGATCATAAATCATTGTCAAGTTATTACCATCCTTACCTCATTTATCTGGATGAGAGAGAGAGAGAGAGAGAGAGAGAGAGAGAGAGAGAGAGAGAGGGATGCAATCACCGAAGTAAACATTATCATATTATTACTTTTGTTGTCGTATGTTGTAATTCCCAGGTCCACATCCTGAACGCGAACGCTGAGGACTGCAGGCGAAATTTCGTTTTCCCGCAGTTCATCGTCCTTTATTTATTTATTTATTTATTAGAGGAGGAGCTGAAGGGCACGTCTGCAAATAAAGGCAGGGAAGCTACTACTTTGAGTAAAGGCTTGCCACCGCGTGAAGGCAACCCCTCCAACACCAACATTATCTTTAAAAACGTAAAGATGGTGAATAAGCATCAACATCATCTTAAAGGTGCAAGCAGATAGTGAATAAGACAGTGAATAACGCACCTTCAGCACAGTCTTATAAAAGCCATAATACAGTGGAATAACCAAATACATTACCTTAAAGGAGCAAGAAAACAGTAAATTATATAGTGAAAATGATAGTGCATAATGCACCAACATTATCTTAGAGGAGCAAGAAGATAGTGAATAAAATAGCGAATAATGCAACAATGCTATCTTTAAAAGACATGAAGATAATGAATAAGATAGTGAATAATGTTATCTTAGTGGAGCAAGAGGGTAGTGAATGAAACAGTACATGAGGCAGGTAATAAAACAGTGACTAAGAGTCAATAAGGAAGTGAGAAAGATAGTGAATAAGATAGGGAAACAAGATAGTGAATGAAGATGCTAACTGAATATGACACTCTGAAAACTTCAGGTTCTCTAAAACACAAAGTAGTCGGTGAACAGATATTATGAAACAGGGGATCAGGTATTCAGGAGTGTTGCTCTTGGGTTAACGGTAAACATGACATGAAAAATTAATGAATTTATTACAATAGCAATAACAAATCACAGCACCAAGGTATTGTACCACAGTTAAGTACAGACATAAGTCCTTTTCAAGTCCCCTTCATAAAATATGATACAGTTTCCTTACGTTAAAACTTTGAGTGTTGGCCCTCTCCTGTATCCCTGGGTGTTCCGTAATATTAGCCAGCCGTGTACCACTAGGGCAGGAAACACCTCATAGGAGTCACTAACGGGTCATGAAGGATGCCTCTCCCGGACAGGCCCTCGATGCAGAATAGGACCCTTATCTGGATGGTGGTTGGGGGAGCAACTGGCTTTTTTTTTTCTTTTTTGCCTATCTGACCATTGGGGCCAGAACCCCTGGTCATTAAGGCACAAAAAATATATATATATATATATACATATATATATATATATATATATATATATATATATATATATATATATATATATTTACACACATCCATGCATATGAAAATACACACTTTCATGCACACGTACATATATATATATATAACAATTTTTATTTTATTATTTTTTGTATTTTTATTTTTATTATTATTTTTTTATTTTTTTATTTTTAACCTCATATTACTTATAAACTAAAATGCCTAACATAAAGACTCTAAAACTAATCACCTAACAGACAAAATCGCTAACCTATACTAAATCCTAAGAGACAAATAACCAGACCTACACTAATAGTAAAAAGCTCTTCGACCAAGAGTACATCATCGACTGCAGATATGAAATGCCTTTCTACATTACATACCTTCCACTCATCACCTGGTGACTGTCAGTCGAGGCACAACCTAATATAGAGGACATCAATATATGAAGCAGTGGAACCAGACGAGTCAGGAACATTTCCATATAAGTCAAAGCTGTCGGCCCCTAATTAGAATAACTTATGCAAGATGGTATAATGTATTTACATAATTTGTACAAAAAGTGGAAGAACCTCGCCTAGCAGATCCACCGTCGACTGCAAGTGCCCACATACCTTCCTGTGTATTGCACACTTGCACTCATCAGCTGGTGACTGTTAGTCGAGGATCGGGAGTTTAATGTAGGGACATCAATATTAGAAATAGATCAGTGGGAAGCGAGGAAACTATTTCAAATACGTCAACTGTCAAACCTAATTAACAGTACAATACATACATATTTACAGTTGATAAAAACGTGATAACCATACAGTAAAAAAGTCACATCACTCTGATCAGTCCTGTCTCTCTCAGGAAAGTTTTTCATCAATTTATCAGTCATGTGAACAATGTCCCCCATCACCCAGTGATGGTGGAAAAGGGAAGGGGACGTCTGCTGCGCCGCAGTAATTTATAAGTGAAGCACGTTCACGAATAAATCGCCGACAGCGTAGGACGAAATGACTGATAGATAACACCGCATCACAGATGCTCACAGTGCGGTGGGAATTATCTTTCCATATATGGTTTTCATGTGCGTTAAATATAGTGGCATTAGGCCGTAACCGCGCCAACACTTTTTCCTCAAGACGACTGGGACGGTTGGCAGTGTCCCAGTCGCCCAGGTACGGCTTTCCCACAAGTTGGAATATTAAGTCTGGTCCACTGACCTTGCCATAGAAAGAAGATTTATTGATTTCTCTCAGAGAGAAGTAGACTGACTCGTAGATCACGAGGAACGTCCCATGTCTCCTTTGAGCTCTACAGCCGACTTTGCAAGTAGAAGTCAGCCTACTCATTGCCGTAGATACGACAATGCCCAGGCAACCCAGATCAGCGTGAATGACTTGTTGGATGAATGCAACTTATTAACGATGTGGCCCTGGGATCTCGTGGAGAGTCCGTAGGCTGCAAGATGCAATTGCCTGAAGGGCTGATTTTGAATCCGAAAATATGACAAATGAGTCATGGCTTAGAATTGAGAGCATAGTCTATGGCTTTCTCAATAGCAAAAAGTTCGGAGGTAAACACAGATGGTATGAGTCGGCAACCGACACCTGAGGGCACATTCAGGCAACCGCACACTTCAGCACCCACACATTCTCACTCAACTTGGAGCCGTCGGTGTACAAGTGGTGGTGTTATGAGTCCATATTATAATTACAAATCATAATAGACAACATAGATAAATAGATAGATAAATAGACAGATTAGACATGCTCTATGCGAGCCTGGGAATGGGGAAATGATCTTGCAAGAAGTTGCACTGAGGAAAAGCTGACGACAGATTACAGAAGTAGCCAGTCAGTTAGTTGTCAGCACCAATTCACCAGAGGAACAAAGCCTTGTTGACCATACACACACACCTATTGCACACATACTCACACACAGGCTTCTAGAACTTTCCAATCACAGGGAACACACGTGATACGACTCTGTTTCTACACCAGAATTTAGGAAAGAGAGCTCTAGAAGGCTAAGCTAGCCATAGAACAGACAGGTCGCAGGGAGAAGGAGGCTTTTAGCAACTTGAGAGAGAGACAGAGAGAGCGAGACAAGGAGATAGCTCCCTGGGACTCAACTTTATACTTCGCTCTGTGTGAGAGACTTGTTAATATTTCCAAGACAAATAAAAATAGTTCCACATACTATTCTTTTACCTCTCCTTGTCATTGAATTCAGACAAATGGGAAAGAAAAGATTATCTACTTACAAAGCTACTCAAGTATAACAACCAAGCTCGTCCACAAGTCCTAATATATATAACTTCTCTACACGTAACTACAAAGTCTTTTATGACATTTGGTAGCAGCGGAACGTATACGAACCTTGTCTATGAATCAAACATTGAAATTCCTACAAAATATCAAGATTGAAAACAAGAATACCTCTCACAACCAACAACCTCACAAACTAGCTCCCTGATAGTATTCTTCCAAACCAGGCCCCTCTGTCTCCCCGATCATCACGCTGATGTAGAGGTGAAGAGGTCACAGGACGCCTTGCAAGTAGTTTAACAATATATTGATACAAACAATCTTGCAATCCTTCTACCGTCGAACCAGCGAACTACAACCATCTACAATCAACTACAAGTAACAACTCTACGAGTCGTCTGTATAATCTTCGTTACACGTGACACCTACAAGTAGCGTGCAGTCTTCATCCTAACAATCGAGTAAATCACAAGAGAAAAGGACCGATTGAAAACATCGACAAAGAAAAACAAAACAAACAAACGAAGATTGGAGACACGGGACTCATACCTCATAAACCACCAGACCTCACCCTCCTCTCTCTGCTACATCCACCCAACCCCCGACGCTGACGCAGGAGTCAAGCGGTCAAAGACGACTTGAAGCAAATACCAAGTCCATATTCACAACTCATCTTACCTCACTACATCTTCACTCAAGTTACTCATCGCTACTCATTTACTCACCTGTCACAGCTACCAGTGTGGGAAGCCGACGTCACCATGTGCTGAGATGAGCATCATCAACGCGAGTCTGCCATGCCAAGGGCAAGGTGTGACTGACTGTCCAGGCACCTCTCACACCCACTACTTGGCATTACTCATTATTCACATAGCTCCTACTCATACTCATTTATTTTCTACAGTTGGAGTTGGAAATTCTATGCTGAGGTTTGCTCTGGGACAGCTGTTAACCAATTACACAAGCATCAGGCCATGGAATTTCCTGAGTAATATCGTCCATCAACACATGTCCACTAGAATTTATCAAGAGATCTTCAATCAAACCTGCATTTTTCTTCCGAGATCGACTTTTGTATCGGCACACCTCTACGATGTGTATCAAGTGGGTAAAATTATACTTACTCATTTCTTCTCAGTGCTAAAATTAGCTATATTCAACTTTTTTTTACTTATTTCCATATATACACTTATACACTCACTATCTATCATTTATTTCAACTTATTTACTCATCTATTTTGTTAGGACATAAATAAACAAGAGGCGTATTTCATAACACCATATCTTAATGACAGGAATATTTTCGCCACCATCCACGTTACTACCAGATGACACACAATTTGCCACAACAACAGACTCACAATTAAGAAAGCCCCAAAGGCAACCCACCCCTTGTACAAACCTCACCACACACTAAAGATCAAGAAACAAATACGGCAGTTTCAGATGATGAGTGAGAAATCCCCTCTGACGTAGCAAGTGCGGACTTTGTCGCTGACTTGCCCACGTATGCCAATATACTTAACAGGGTTCACCGGTCCGGTCGTACATATTTCACCATTCCCTCACACAACGATAAACACGTCCAAGTTGAATTAACAGAGCAAACAGTGAAAATGAATCAAGAAACAAATACCGCTGATCTAACAACCACACCTCAAGTGTTTGTGTATCATGAGGATAAAACTGCCCCAAAATTCTCTGGCACAGACAAAGATCGCATTGATGTCATTTCATTAGTCAGTCAGTGCGAACAAATGTTCATCAAGCGCCACATACTAGATGAACAAGAGAAAATTGCTATTTTTTCACCTTGCATAAGCCAGGAAAGATGTCCAGCGAGCAATTTGCTTCGCTCCGACAAGCTCCATAGGGCTAGGACATATGATGAATTTAAAACTGAATTTTTGAAGAAATTTTCTGGAGGTATGAACTTCTTGCCAGGTATAATTCCAGAATTACATAAAATTGTAGATCTTGTAAGGGAGCACACTACAAACCATGTGCTCAGTGAAATAACTGCTGATGTCTCCACAATCAAAAGAACATTGTTAGTTACTTTGGAAAATTCTAATTGGATAACAGATGATGGAAAGATGTCCCCAGACCTCGTCGTGGACATCATTGGTTATGTAGCTGCCTTGTGTAAATTACCTGATAAGACCCTTAAGATCGCCAAGACGATCGCGTACACCCCAGGAATGTGCTTGCTAGACTTAATGAACGAGGTAGAGATGCAATGCAATAAAGCAGGTATGGTCGACACACATGCACATTCTGGTAGAATGAGGGTACCTGAGACAGTATCAGCTGTGAAAACATCTACACCGACCCCAAATAGAGAACAAAATCGATCGCGACCAGAAAGCAGGTAGACCAAACAACCAAACATGACAAGGCCTCGTTCACAGACGCCTTGCTACAGGCAGTTTCATAAGTTTTCGCGCAGCCCGAGCAGGTCTCACGCCATAAACAACACTTCTTATGGGAAATCACATCGTAGGTCACAGTCAAGGGATAGGTCCATTCTATGTCATTATTGTGCAAAACCAGGACACACAAGGTATGAATGCTTTATCAAGGCAAAAGAGGACAAACAAAAGACACAAGGATTTGGTCCTTACTGTAGGCATCATAGATACCAAGGGCACTGGACCAGTGATTGCAAAACAGTAGAAAAAATTGTGTCTATGTTCAATTCGGGGGAAGACCAAGTCATGACAAAAAACGAACAAACGTAAAGAAAACAAGTCTAAACTTCACATAGGAGGCATGTTGGGAAATGAGTGTATCTTGATACCAGCTGTATGTGAGGATCAAAACGTTTCCTTATTTTTAGATACAGGCTCTCCAGTGAACTTAATAACACATGAAGAACTAAATAGAATTCTTAAAAATAAAAAGAAAGTAACTTTTCTGGATGAAGCTGATTTAGATTTATACACAGTAGATGGACAAGAGATTACAGTGAAAGGTATGATAAGATTAAATATCAGTTTCACAGAGACTACAAGACCATTCTCTGCATTTTTCTATATCGTTGAAAACTTAGCAATTAAAGCTCATATGTTACTGGGCTTAAGATCCATGAGAGCTGAGAACATAACCATACTCCCACAAATGAATGGCATAGACTTTGACAATGAATTCATAGAGGAAATAACTTCAGAGCCCTCACCGATTGGTAGAAGTGAGCCAAAAAGAATTGGTAATATTAAAGGCCTAAACAAACATACACAAACAGATGAGTGTATAGATCCACTCCCACCACCAACCCCATCCTCCAGAATTAGTGACCCAGATAACAGTACTGATTTATCAATTTTCCCAGCCCATCTCACTAATGATTTAGTTATACCACCTAATTCATACATGAAGGTTACCATAAAGAGCAAATTACGGAATAGTACTGTTCTTGTCTTAGAAGAATTATGTAAAGTAAAGGGATTGTCAGTAGAAAACGCATTGTCATACGAACGACGGAGGGCAAACTCAGATATTCATAATTAATCACATGAATGGGGAAGTTCAGTTGAAAGAGGGAACTTGCATAGTAAATATTGAAAAATGTCCCGCCCCTGTGAAGGAAATAGTTATAGCTGGAGTGACAAGTGAGATAAAATCTACGGATAGAGAAAGAATAAAAGAGAATTTAATTCACTCAGGTGAATTTGATGAAGAAAATTATTTGTTAACCCTGCTGGAAACACACAGGGACACCGTAGCATTGCCCGGAGAACAATTAGGGTGTACTAACTTGATCAATCACATGATTAATGTGCACCCAGAAACACCACCAATTTTCGTACCAGCTTACCGCATACCACACTCCCAACGTACACTTGCAAATCAGTATGTCGATGAAATGTTAAAACTTGGAATTATTGAGCCTTCAGTCTCCCCGTGGAATGCTCCCTTATTCTTCGTGCCCAAACGAAATGGAGAAATGCGTGCGGTAGTAGATTACCGTAAACTAAATAATCACACAATCCCAGACAGATTTCCCATGCCATTGCTAAGCGATGTTCTACAGAATATTGTTCCTAAGAATAATATATTCTCGACCATCGATCTCCTAAACGGCTATTATCAGATTCCGGTATCTAAGGAGTCACGTAAATGCCCCGGGCACATTCCAGCGTCTTATGAATTACGTATTGTCCGGAATTTTAGGACAAGGAATATTTGTTTATCTTGACGATATTATAATCGCAACGAAGAATATTAAGGATCATCTCAGGAAATTAGACTTACTCTTACAAAAGCTTAGTGATGCTAGTTTAAAAATTAAACTTTCTAAATGCAAATTTTGCTTTAAGGAAATAAATTTCTTAGGCCACAAATTAAGTTCTGATGGTATTCACACCACTGATGACAAAATACAGGCAGTGAGAGATTTTCCTGAACCCACTACGACTGACGAAGTTAGACAATTTTTAGGTCTGGCTGGGTACTATAGGTCATTCGTACCACAGTTCTCTCATATAGCCTTTCCTCTATTCCAACTACTCAAAAAAGATGTATTCCAATGGGAAGAAGAACAAAAAAGGGCATTTAGCAATCTACAAATTAAACTAACAAATGCACCTTGTTTAGCATATCCAGATTACACAAAATCATTTCTTATTTGTACAGACGCATCAGTTAAAGGATTAGGGGCTGTACTGATGCAGGAAGATAAAAGAGGAAAGAATCAACCAACTGCATTTGCCAGCAGACAAACAAGAGGTGCAGAGAAAATTATTGCACTACAGACTTAGAGGCACTTGCAGTGGTTTTTGCATTACAAAAGTTTCGAGATTTGGTATATGGTTACGAAATCCACTTCTATGTAGCTGACGCATTATCTAGGAACCCGAACACAATTCAGGTCGCGGCGTTAGATCTCAAAGGAAATATCCCAAACCACGAGGATATCGCAAAGGCACAAAGACTTGACCCAATATGGTCTAAAGTTATATACAAGTTAGAAAGTGGAGATGACATACAATTACCCAAACTGCATGTCCCACTTGAACAATTCACAATGGTCAATAATACATTATACAAGATTAACTCTAAACAACCAAAACGCCAAAGAAATACTAACCAGTTGGTAGTACCTAATGACATGATACCCCAAGTATTACGATTGATACACGACAGCCCACATGCAGGACATCCTGGAAAGGATAAGACATTCAACCAAGCCCAGCTGTTATATTACTGGCCTTCATTACGAAAAGATATAAACAATCATATAAACAAATGCGAATCATGTGCGAAACACAAAGGATACCCAATCACACCTGCACCGATGGGTAATTACCCTGTACCACATCAACCATGGGACGTTGTCGCTGTTGATTTACTCAAGATGCCATTATCATACAATAATAACCTATACTTATTCGTAGCAACGGATCATTTTTCCCGTTATGTCATTTTAGCTCCACTTAAAGATAAGACAGCAGAGACAGTAGCAAAGGCAATAACAGATAATGTAATATGTCGCTTTACTACCCCAAAGGTACTAATAAGTGATAATGGAGGAGAATTTAATTCTGAGATCTTACAAGAAATATGTAAACAATACAACATCAAAAAGGGTAACGTTTTAGCCTATCACCCAGCATCGAATGGGCTGGTAGAGAGACAAAATAAAAAAGTATTAGATGTGCTACGACACATTCTCAGTGAAAATTATGCAAGCTGGGATGATTGGATTCCCAGAGTAGAAGCCTCAATTAATGGATCTATAAATAAATCCATAGGTGACACACCACATTTCATTATATATGGAACAGATAAAAAATTACCATATGAGCTCCTAGAAGGTGACAGCATGCCTATATACAATTACGATGATTACTCTAAACTCCGTTTACGTGAATTCCAGGACATTCACAAAAGAGTCAAAAAACAATTAACGATGTCCAAGGAAGAAATGACGGAGGCATTTAACAAGAAGGCAAGAGATTCACCTATCAGCTTAGGAGACATTGTTTACGGTGTCATTCATACGAAAGACAATAAATTATCCCCAAAATTTGAGGGCCCATACAGAGTAATTAACATAAAAGCAAACAAAGTTTTAATTAAGTCACTGTCAAGTGGCGAGGAGAAACAAGTTCATATTGACCATTTAAAACGAGTTTCAAGAGAATTATCCCATAATTATTCAGCCTCGGATACAACCGAACAGGCGAACGTACCTCAGGAAACCAAGCAAGAAAACAACAATGATTACAAAAAGAAATTAAGGTCATATACCAAACAATCGAACATAGGTGCAACTGTTCCAATCAAATCTACAGTACATCATTTACGAGAATTAAATATCGATTTAAACTCCTTCTATAAATGAAATAACAATCAACCGTAACGCACATCATCTCTATCATCAACCACAGCATGACCATATTAGGAAATTAATAGATTTTTTTTTTCGGTAGGTTACGATGAAGGGACTTATGCTATGGATTCTCCTCTACATAGCAAGAGGATATGCGCACTTAGACCCCCAACACATAGTACGACAAGGATGCCTCATAGCTCCAATGGCCACGACTACAATCGTTAAGGACGTCATGAGTACTGAAATAAGTCTAGATTACTTGTATGAATTACCTACTTATCTAGACAGACTTGCGACGCCGATGCGAACTCTGGACTTCATGATAGGAAATTATGTTTCACAAGCACATAATACCAAGGAAGTGAATGAAATGGTAAAGTTAGCGAAATGGAAACTAGAACAGGCAAAGTCAACTATGCTGATCATGATCCAAGATCTCCCATCTTATGGAAAGAAGGTACTGAGGGACAGGAACAACATCACACGTACTCGCCAAAAGCGCGGTTTGTTCGACCTGGGTGGCGCAGTTCTTGGAAACATCTTTGGATTGGCTACAGAGGATGACCTTAAAGAAATAAACAACAAATTTAATAAGATAGCTCAGGTACTAACATACCAAGATAAATTCATCACAGGACAGAACTCAGCAATGAAGACAATTGTGAAAAATCTGAAAAAGCAGAAAACATAGCTCTCGAGAGTGTAGATAAAATAAATGAAATGGAGGGAAACGTTACACTTTTCCAACACTTCTCCATCATCACAGAACATATTGACACGATTCTACTACAATTAGAGAACACTAGAGATCGTTTCAGGGCACTTATGCAAGGAATTTCGAATGCTGGTGATGGCAAGATCACAATTGACCTACTCCCAGTTCATGAGCTACGTCAGATAGTTAGTCAAGGCATACATAAACATAAATTGAAGCCGTTGTTCCGCAGTAGGGAATTCATGCAATATTACCCATATTTAGAAGCAACACTAACACCAACATCAGTAGTAGTTCATGTACCATTCATCACTGAAGACCTGTTCACAGTATACCAAATACATCCCTTCCCCTATAAAAATAACAACACTTTGGTCATCATCAACATCAACACAGACACCGAACTCATCATGGTCTCCAAGAGACGGGACACTGTCACTATCGCAAGTGAATCAACGATTGAACGAAAGTGCCGCACATCCTTACATGCTGTTCATCTTTGTCCTGCGTACATTTTCACGTTTCAGCCTACTGATACAGTCCCTTGTGAAATGGTTATCATCAGAAATGACAATATTCATCATCATTGCAACTTCACTTTTGCTCCAGATAAACTTGTACATCATCAACGCATTGGACACTCACAGTTTTCTTTATTTCCCTCATAACACATCAGTTTACATAGTCTGTCCAGATATACCACCATCTCATACTTCAGCATCAGGATTATACATAGCACCAGACTACTGTGCGGTATTTACACCAGCCATGTCTACTTTATCCACCATCAATCACTACGCCATTCTCAATCATACACACAAACATTTCCACCCACTGCCTGATATGAACTTAAACATGAGCACAAGTATTAAGTTGACTTCACCTAAGTTTGAAACTATGCAGCTGATCAATGAAACAATGAAGCCCTGGGAAGATTTGAGTTTGAGTATGTTCAACCCATATTATGTGTATAGCCCAGCACCTACTGTCTTTATAATCGTCTGCATTGTAGTTGCAGTACTGCTGTTCGCAATGCACAGAATGCATGCAAGAATTGCTAATTTGGAGTCATTATTTAGTGGGGGGAGAGTTAACATCCAAGTTAACCCCCCTGAATGAAGTGTACATATTTTGTATATAGTATTAATTATATATATATATATATATATATATATATATATATATATATATATATATAAAATACAAAGAAGAATGACCCATGTATGGCATACCAGTACCATTATCTTTAAATGAAATATTAATAACTCTTACCATAATCTTAATTTTAAACTTTTTTTTTTTTTCTTCTTGCATGTATACATTTCACTACAATAACCCAAGTACATACTGTATTACAGTTAAATAATTTACTTTTAATGCATTTATTCAAATATGTATACAACTTGTTTAAAATGTAATATTACTGTATAATCACTATTTACTATAAATATTATATGTATACAATATTATAATCAATATTATGTACTAATAGATTAGCATGTGTCAATGATAATTGCTGTCGGAGGTCCTTCAGCTGTGTGGACCGAGCATATGTTATGAGTCCATATTATAATTACAAATCATAATAGACAAATAGATAAATAGATAGATAAATAGACAGATAGACAGCTCTATGTGAGCCTGGGAATGGGAAATGATCTTGCAAGTTGCACTGAGGAAAAGCTGACGACAGATTACGAAGTAGCCAGTCAGTTAGTTGTCAGCAATTCACCAGAGGAAAAAAGCCTTGTTGACCATACACACACATACACACATACTCACACACAGGCTTCTAGAACTTTCCAATCACAGGGAACACACGTGATACGACTCCTGTTTCACCAGAATTTAGGAAAGAGAGCTCAGAAGGAAGCTAGCCATAGAACAGACAGGTCGCAGGGAGAAGGGCTTAGCAACTTGAGAGAGAGACAGAGAGAGCGAGACAAGGAGATAGCTCCCGGGACTCAACTTTATACTTCGCTCTGTGTGAGAGACTTGTTAATATTTCCATGACAAATAAAAATAGTTCCATACTATTCTTTACCTCTCCTTGTCATTGAATGACAAATGGGAAAGAAGATTATCTACTTACAAAGCTACTCAAGTATAACAACCGCTCGTCCACAAGTCTAATATATATAACTTCTCTACAAGTAACTACAAAGTCTTTTATGACAGTGGGACCCCAAGTGACGAATGATGATGTTACGAAACAAGTGGTGGACCTCCACCTCCGGCGCCTTGGCCTTTGGTGCTGGGAGCCATGTAACATCAACAGTAAAGCCAGGTGGCTCCCAAGGCGCTATATTTTTTAACACCAACTTGTCACAGTCACTGGGGTCCACACCAAGCTCCTGAGTCAGTAAGTGGAAGCGAATGGCAAGTGGACGACGCACCCCCCGCAGAAGGCGGTGGTATTGACGCAGGGGGGTACAGGCCACATTGCCGATATTACTTTTCCTAAATGTTCGAAGTCCATAGGACCAAGCCAGGTGGTCACGGCGAATACGGAGGGGAGGCACATTCGCCTCCACTTCCATACGAGCTACGCGGATACACCGGACGGCTCCAAGACACATTCACAAACATCAAATTTTATTCTGTAGCACATCCACTCCCTTCAACGTGGCATCGGATGCCGAGCCATACACCTGTGCGCCATAGTCTAGCTTTGATCGAATGAGGGACTTATACACCATTAATAAAGATTTTCTGTCGGCACCCCATGTAGTACCAGCTAGGTACTTGAGGACATTTACTGGTTTATTGCAACGAGCAAGCGAAGTATTAACATGAATTTTAAAGTTCAACTGACGATCAAAATGAATTCCCAGAAACTTTACTGAATTTTGAAAAGGTACCGCCTGATTATCCAAAGTTAAGCACAAATTAGGTACGTTACGATTAGTGAAGACTACAGCGGCACACTTAGGGATGGAAAACTTAAATCCCCACTGCAAGGCCCATTGATGGACGGAGTCAAGGGCTGCTTGAATCCGCCCAGCAGAAAATTGTGCATTATGGGAAGAGTGCCATATTGCACAATCGTCAGTGTAGAGCGAGTATTTAAGATTCCTCGGGATGGGAGCTGATGACAGAATATCATTGATCATAATACTAAATAAAGTAGGACTAAGCACACTTCCCTGCGGCACCCCGTTTTCCTGGATAAATATATCCAATGTTATGTTACGGGGCAATTTGACAGAGAAAGTCCTGTCCCTTAAGAGATTTGAAATAAAAATAGGTAAATTTTCTCTTAAACCATAAGCATAGAGCTTCATTAGTATACCATGTCGCCATGTCATGTCATAGGCTTTATGGATGACCAAGAACACCCCTATCATGAATTCTTTATTGGCAAATGCCTCTGCAATACAATGTTCCAAATTCATTAAATGATCTAGTGAACTTCTGTATTTACGGAAGCCACATTGTTGATCATTTAACAAATTCTTCGACTCTAAGACAAAAAGAAGCCTATTATTTACCATACGTTCCATGACCTTACATAGACAAGAAGTCAACACAATAAGACGAAATGAAGTGGGATTCATAAGACGACCAGCCTCTTTGGGTATCGGTATGACGTGCGCAAAGTGCCATGAGTTTGGGAACGTTCTAGACGCCCAAATCTCATTGTACAATACTAACATCTTAATCAGGTTGGCCTGATTAAGATGATGGATCATACCGTACATAATGTTGTCTAGACCAGGGCTGGTGTCTTTACAGGATTTAAGGGCAAGGAGCAGGTCATCTAGCGTAAACTCTTGGCTGTATGGGGAGTCTACGTCTTCTGTGGCAAAGTCTATGATTTGTAGCTCCGCCATGCATTTATGATGTTGGAAATGCGGATCATAATTGGCTAAGCTACTGACATGGGAAAAACTCCTGGCAAGGATGTTAGGTAACATCCACGGGTTCGTCATAGATGTTATTATTTACCTGCAGGGTCGTAATAGGTATGTATGGGCCTTTATTATTTAATATTCTTATAGTGGACCGGACTTTATGTAATGGTGTAGTACGAGTCACCGTGGACAAAAAGGACCGCCAGGAGTCACGTTTGGCCCTTCTTATAATTCTCCTTGCTTCAGCCCGTGCTTGTTTGCATGCAATGAAATTTTCCTCTGTAGGCTGACTGTCAAATTTCCTGTATCTCCTATTGCGTTTTCTTAATGCTTGTCGGCAATCCGGCGTCCACCAATGTGCTCTATGCTTCGTATGAACTGTAAAAGTCTTGGGAATAGCAGCCTCAGTTTCGTGTAATATGGATTTTGTTATATTTTCGACCTTAACATCCATGGTCTCCCCAGATATATATAAACTGGCGAGCCTTGAGAAGGATCCCCTGTTCTGGTGTCAACATCTTTTTCCATATGAATTTGTAATATCACACATTTTACATAATAATTTTTAAAGCTGTTTAGTCATAATTAACAGTGTGTAATGAAGTGTGAATGATGAACAACCAAATATCATTTCGCTGTTAGCTGTGGTATAGGAAGAAGGTGGATGGCAGACCACAAGGGCCACCCTGTTTTAATTATAAAATGAAGGTTAGGAGAAGTGAAAGGATATCTGAATAGTGCGTAAGTGTAAAGTCCTGGGGAACCATTTATTATGTTGGTATATGTGAATGTACTTAATACCATTTTATAGAGGTGTATAATGTGTTAGTAGAGTTGTCATTTATCTCTACTTTTTGCATAAGCCCAGAGTATATGTAATGCTTGGCACCTCACTTTTTAGCTGACCTCAGCACCGCGCCCTTGTCCGGCTCGGTGACTGTACAGCATCAGAGAGGCCGTTTTACAGTTATAAAGGGAGGTGGTGTCGCTCCTACATATCTCTCGGTCGCAGTTATATTATTCTGTACCCAATAAAGAGAGATTTAATCTGCTCATTTCTGCTCACCTTACGCTACCACTTAATAACAGACCAGCTTCCACCTTCTCGTGGCAGAGGACCTTTGGTGGGAAGTGTCGGGCAGTGACGGCGAGTAGCTGACGTGTACTACAGACAGTGTCGTCGATCCAACACGGTGGTCTAGTTATACTATACAGCAGAGCACTTAATATGTAGTCAACTGCTACTCCATAACGGCTACATTAAATTGGTGGCCAGCAGTGCGATCGATACATTTTATTGGTGCTAGCGGTGGCAACGATATTTAGTGCTAGCCGTGTACCGATACATTAAATTGGTGGCAGCGGTGGGATACGATACGCGCTAAAGGGATTTATGCTGTGAACCAGTAACCCTTGCAATCGCTCGTTCTGAAGGTGAAACAGAAAATCTTACTCTACTGTTGTAAGGGGACTAATTACTCATGAGTTAAGTGGAGCAGATAAACTGGAGTGGTGAATATTAATTCCTCCCATTATTCTGCCAGTGCGAGATTCCCTATCTTAAGCACAAACTGGCAGTTATCCTCGCCCTGTGGTGTGCGAGATATCTCCATCTTCAAACGCAAACTGGCAAGATCTCGCTCTCGTGTGCGAGAGGCGAGATAAGGAGAGTTCAAGCCAGTGCGGTGAGGAGTGGATCAACTAGCGACTTCTAGCAACTGGCGCGGACGGCCGAACCGAGCCGAAAGGGGGAAGCCGAGCGAGGAGGTGCCACGATTGTGTGTGGTGCGTTGTGGCATCTGCCTGGCGTGGTACAGGCGACCAGTCGCTTGCTAACTCCCACAGCGAGCGTGTGCTGCGCATGGTTCGAGGAGTCTGGTGGAGTGTGGAACGTGGAATGTGGAACATCATCCTGGACTTTCATATCTAGGTAGAGTCCATGCATTAATCCACACACACACACACACACACACACACTTGAATCAACACACGTTAGTTAGTTGATGAGTGGAAATAAAGGTTTCTCAGAATTCCCTTGAAATAAATATACTTTCTGTGTATTGTATATGTGTTCCATTCTCTGTCACTTACCATAACTATCCTTTTTTATGTCAGTTTATCTTCCTGTAACTGTGAGGGGATTACTGACAAGGTTGGATGGATGCAGTGAAGTGGGGACGTAGAATTAGGGAAATAGGGATTAGCCAATCCCACTAGACTCAGAATTTTATGAGTGGGTTGATAGATCAAATAAAAGTGCTCAGACATATTAAATGAGTGAAGGACATATTGAGGATCAAGGTGATGAGGATATTTCTGAAGGACAGGATGAGGATTTGAACGTTTTACATTTGCGTTCTGGTCATACTTATTCAACAGTCCCAGAGCAATCAGTTAGATCCAAAATGGCCACTAGTCTTGCTAATGAGGGTAATCCTAGTGAGGAGACTGTGAAAGCTGAGACTACAACAGTACCTTTGGTCACTCAGGATATGCAAAATCCAGTCATTAGTGATAGTACTACAACCACTCACATACCTGTGTATACTTCAGATATTTTTAGTACACCACAAGGTTCTGGACAGAATTTATTTTCTGTTCCTTATTCAAATGCATGGGGTATAAACACAGATGGTATTAGCATGCAAACCCAGAATCCTAATCAATGGGGCATGAATACTAATATTGGCATGCAAATCCAGGGTCCTTATCCAAATACCTGGGGCATGACTAACAATATGGGCGTGCAAGGTCAGACTAACCCTTCTCCTTTGTGGCAGATACCAGTACCTAATCTGGCTACTGATATAGTACAGCAGCATCCTAACTGTACTGAAAGTCAGGCTTTGGCGAAGGCAGGCATATGGTATGCAGAAGCTAGCAAAGCCTTGCAAACTTCGGGCTGGAGAGATACAGTTACTATTTCTCCACAGCAAAGGACCAAGGCTGTTAAGCCAGAGGTGAAAAGATGGTATGTCATACATGGGCATTGTCCTTATGAAACGGACTGTTGCCCCTTTGTCAATGAAATGAGGAAGAAACTAGGGAACCCAGCTAGTTCGGGGGAAGCTCAGGGTCACGCGCAAAAGTAATTAAAATAGTACAATCCACCGATGCGTGTATGGCAGCTATTACTAAGGTGGACTTATTATCTATTCCTTGGATCATAGGGAAAGGCCAAGTGTCCCTGATCGTGGATACAGGGGCACGTACAAACATTATTTCTAGTAAAGCGCTGGAAAGACTTAAAGGTGAATTGCCTCTAACAAACTGGACATTATCACCACCTGATGTAATGTTGACAGGTGTGACAGGGAGTAGAATGAAGATTAAACCAGGTGCCGTTGACACTGAGGGCAGATAAACGATCTCCTGTGTTACGTGCTACGTTTTATGTGGTTGAGGATTTTCCTCTGCCAGCTGATGGGCTGTTAGGCTTTGAGACCATGGAGGAGTATGATATAGTAATACACCCTCAAAGACATTCCATTTCCTTTAACGGGAAAGAGTTTGTAGGCCTTAATCCCTCAGCAACACGAACTGGAACTGGCATCCAATCAGGAGCCATCCAACCAGTTGTGACCCCGACAAGTGAAGCGTCAAGGGAGTCCCCTGATGCACATGAAGCGGAGGGTTTGGACTGGAAGAAAGTCAGGGCTATAGTGAGTGGTAATCACCACTTACCCAGTCGAACTGTCTGTAAAATTCCTGTCCGAGTACCTGACGTGTCGGTGGGAACTGATGTAGCATGCTTAACTGAGACTGTGAAACATAAGGCATTGTCGCTGGAATCGACTCTGACTAGCATTGGCCAAGACCAGAAGACGCCCCTCTTCATCGCAAATATGAGTGGTGGCGCAGTTAAGCTCAGAGGTGCGACTTGATGTGCAATGGTGCCCCCATAAAGGAAGTCGATGACGTGTCGGTGATCTCTCCTGTAGTTACATCTCAAGCAACGACTCAGTCGGAACCCGTACGTCTGGCTAAGGAAAAACAGCTGGAGCAATACGTGAAGGTCACGAATAATGTAGACCATAAAACACGACTCCTAGCCCTCCTTAGAGAATTCCGACGTAGTAGCACTTCCAGGAGAAGCGCTGGGTAGGACGGATAGGGTGAAGCATCATATTGGTTTGTGCCCTGGTACAAATCCAGTTTATGTGCCCGCATACCGTCTACTGCACAGCCAAGGGAAGCAGTGGATGAGGAAGTTGAAAGGATGCTTCGTGATGACGTTATCCAGCCTTCCTCCTTGCCTTGATGCACCACTCTTTCTAGTGCCTAAGAAGGACGGTGGTGTGAGACCTGTTGTGGATTTTCGGCAAGTGAACAAACAGTACCGGATCGTTACCCAATGCCGCATCTGCGAGACTTACTTCAATCATTAGGTAAGGGAAATACTGTGTTTACTTGTCTGGATCTAGCATCAGGGTATTGGCAGGTGGAGCTGACCGAAGAGTCGCGTCCCATTACTGCTTTTAGCACTCACCGTGGGCACTTTGAATTTCTCCGGATGCCTTTTGGACTGAGTAATGCTCCTTTAACATTTCAGCGGATGATAAACCTGTTTGGCGAGATGTTAGGGCAAGACGTCTTAGCGTATCTAGATGACCTATTTTCCTACACCACAGAACGAGGATCAGATAAGATCGTTCCTAGGCCTCACTGGCTTTTATAGGAGTTTTGTCCACAGGTATGCCATCATAGCATCACCTTTAACAACGCTACTTAAGAAGGACGCTGCATGGAAATGGTGACCCTCGGAAGAGAAAAGCTTCAACGAGCTCACACAAGCCATGTCAGAAACACCCGTATTAGCGTTTTCCTGATTATACTCAACCTTTCTATCTGTGCATGGACGCCTCAGGTCTGGGTCTGGGAACGGTGTTACAGCAGAAGGATGAGCACGGTAAGACACATACCATAGCGTATGCTAGTAGGGCATTAAGACCCCCAGAGAAGAACTATTCGACGACACATTTGGAGACATTAGCAGTCGTGTGGGCGTTAGGACATTTCCGGGATATTATTTTTGGCTACCGGATAATTGTTTAACTGACCATGCACCCATACGCGACTTGTTTAAAGGAAAAAAACTTGCACGGTAGGGTTACGCGTTGGTTTGGCAAGGTAATAAAGTTTGATCCAGAGGTCAGATATTTATCAGGCCGTCAAAATGTTGTAGCCGACGCGTTGAGTAGAAACATTGCTGCTACCATAGCCGAGGATGTTGCTCTTGCTGAGTATTCCTCAGACACGGTAAAAGCGGAACAACGTAATGATGCGATGTGGTCTCAAGTCATCTATGCCTTGGAGTCTGGCAACGAGACTTGTCTACCTGAACTCCCAGTACCAATGACTCACTTCCATCTTCAACAGGGGCTTTTATAAGCAACCCCCAGGGAAGGACACTGCATATCAGTTGGTTGTTCCTGCTACCTTACAGCAAGCCGTGCTATAGTTAGTTCATGACGTACCTCAAGCGGGTCATCCTGGTCGCGATAGATGCATACGTGAGGCGAGAAAGAAATACTATTGGCCGACCATGAGGAAGGACATAGAAGCCCACGTCAGTCAATGCGTCAATGCGCGGAAATACGAGGAACGACGGGACTTCCGACTCCCATCTTAGAGTATCCTCTACCGGAAAAACCCTGGGATACAGTCTCCATTGATCTCTTAGCGTTGCCGAGAAGTCGTCAAGGTTCAAGTTATGTACTGGTGGCAGTGGACCATTTCTCACGATTCACTGTTTTAGCACCTTTACAGACGAAAACTTCAGAGGAGGTGGCGCATGCTTTTGTGACTTCAGTGATTTGTCCATACTCTACACCTAAGGTATTGCTCAGCATAATGGCAGTGAATTTCGTAACCAGGTTTTACAAGAAATCTGTCGTATGTATGGAGTAAAGCAAGTTTTTGTAACGCCTTACAGTCCTAAGAGCAATGGCCTGGCGGAGAGAACAAACAGGAAGATACTGGAAGTCTTGAGACCAGTATAACCTCAAATCAGGAGGATAACTGGGAAGACTGGTTACCACATGTAGCGGCGACCATCAACTCCTCAGAAAATTCATCAACTGGGAAGTCTCCTCATTATATCCTTTATGGAGAAGAGAAAGTGTTACCCTACGATTTGTTGGCTGGACCTCCTACTCCAGTAGACAACGAAGAAGACTACGCAAAGGTACAGTTGTTGAAATTCCAATTTATGCACAGTGAAGTACGGAAAAGATTAAAAGCCTTAAGAGCGGAGATGATGGCGAAACAACACAAAGGTAGTCAAGAAAAGACGTTACAGGCAGGCCAGAAGGTCATAATCCACAACCCTGAGAGAATTTCCAAGCTCACTTATAGGATGAAGCTAATGGAACTCAGGAGGCAGTACATACTGATAGGATCAAACTAGTAAGTCAAGAGCTAGGCCTATCGTCTGATGTGTTGTGCCCTCTGTCTTCGTCGCAGTCTATGTCGTCATCGGTACCTGTCCCTAACCAAGAGTATCGCAGCAAGCTACGATCCCACAACAAGAGTGATTAAGGGAGTATCTACTCTTGCAAAAAAAAATGTGGCTGTGGCTCAAACTCCTCGTGCGTTGCTTGGGGTGGACCTATGGAACGACATCGGACATGGACACGATCATGCGTTAATGCCAGGAGCACTGAAGAGCCCACTTGGAGAAGTCGTGGTAGTGGAAGATGCAGTATGCGTCTACTATCCAGGCTATCTCCAAACGCCAGATATTGTCAAGGAGGTCTCCAAGGGCTTGTCGAATCTCAGACAGCAACTATTGGAAGTGGGAAAGATGTTTAATCGAAACCCACGATTGACAAACTCTGACACTGAAGCTTTGTTGAGCTTCAGACTAGGCATATAGACAGGCTCACCGACAGGCTCACTAACTTGCATGTAGCTTTACCTAACGTACACTCTGATCTTTCCAAGCATGTCCATGCACGTACTAAGAGAGGACGTGGATAACTCTTTGGTATGGCATTAAATAAGGATGTAGAGCAATTGGGTAGACAGATGCATGACTTGACACTGGCCGCTAAAGCCAATAATAGATTAATCATGCATGTGTATAAACAGTTAGATGAGTTCACTAACAAAGCTAACGAGATAAATAGGACTACCAACCATCTAGTAGAGCTTGTGAACAACATCCAAATTAATCTACTAACCCTAGCTAACTTGGTGTTATTCGCTGAGTACTTACATGCTCTCGACGAGTCAACCACTGCTTTGGAGAAGCATGCAGCCAATATGGTGGACGGCTTAATCGATGCAAGTTTGAACAGGGTTAATGCTTTATTGCTGCCTACTAATATATTAACAAATGCACTTGATATAGCTATGTGGAAGCATGGACTTATGCCACTCTTTGAGTACCTATGAGGAATGCTGTAATATACCAGGCATGGCGGTTCATTTCCTTCCCTTTTGCTACTGCTAATAATACACTTGTTGTTATTGAAGAGGGTCCAGAGGTGCTAGTTGTCTCAGATGACAAGAAATATGTAGCAGAAACGACTGTGGATGAATTTGAGAAGTGTAAGGCCTCATTTCTTGATCTCCATGTATGTCCTGCTTTGCATTTTGTCTTCTTACCATTAAAGGTAGAGGAGTGTAAGAGGGCCTTGTCGGACACAAATACTTCCTCTGCTCTGCAACGTTGCACCTTCCAACCCATCCAGTTGAAGTCAGTTTTCCATGTTCATATTCATGCGAAACAGTACTTTTACTTTCCTGAGACAGAGGATGTAACTGTGATTTGTGCCTCACAGAATCAATTCCTTACAGTAAAGGGGTACTATGTTGCACCTGATTTTTGTGAGTTACACAGTAAAGAGATGCAGTTCTGCCTAGCAAGCATCATCTAGCTTTGACAGTGAACTTCTCATCCCAGTTACGACCCTTTTTACCTTCATTCAATGTTACTTCTTGAATGTGAACAGGCTGTCTCATGTATTAAAGGAGCTTACCTTCCTCTCCCACCTGAACAGGACTGATTTAGAGCCTTATGTACTGTCTTATCTTCCTTCATACCTTTCTACTTCCTATTTTGGTCCTGGCATTGGTCCTCTACTTATTGTGGTCTTGTCCTGTGTTTGTGGTTTAGGCTACTATTTAAGGCGCCAATTAAGGAACCCACTGAGACCACGTGTCCGTACTCGCAGATTGCAAGTGGATGTTCCTGAATAGTTAGCTACCCTACACTCTGGTTAGGCTACACGGTAGTTAGGACAACAATGTCGACGAAGACGTCAATGGTGTGGCCGAGCGATGTTCTGGTGTCAACATCTTTTTCCATATGAAGTTGTAATATCACACATTTTACATAATAATTTTTAAAGCTGTTTAGTCATAATTAACAGTGTGTAATGAAGTGTGAATGATGAACAACCAAATATCATTTCGCTGTTAGCTGTGGTATAGGAAGAAGGTGGATGGCAGACCACAAGGGCCACCCTGTTTTAATTATAAAATGAAGGTTAGGAGAAGTGAAAGGATATCTGAATAGTGCGTAAGTGTAAAGTCCTGGGGAACCATTTATTATGTTGGTATATGTGAATGTACTTAATACCATTTTATAGAGGTGTATAATGTGTTAGTAGAGTTGTCATTTATCTCTACTTTTTGCATAAGCCCAGAGTATATGTAATGCTCGGCACCTCACTTTTTAGCTGACCTCAGCACCGCGCCCTTGTCCGGCTCGGTGACTGTACAGCGTGAGAGAGGCCGTTTTACAGTTATAAAGGGAGGTGGTGTCGCTCCTACATATCTCTCGGGTCGCAGTTATATTATTCTGTACCCAATAAAGAGAGATTTAATCTGCTCATTTCTGTCACCTTACGCTACCACTTAATAACAGACCAGCTTCCACCTTCTCGTGGCAGAGGACCTTTGGTGGGAAGTGTCGGGCAGTGACGGCGAGTAGCTGACGTGTACTACAGACAGTGTCGTCGATCCAACACGGTGGTCTAGTTATAATATACAGCAGAACACTTAATATGTAGTCAACTGCTACTCCATAACGGCTACATTAAATTGGTGGCCAGCAGTGCGACGATACATTTTATTGGTGCTAGCGGTGGCACGATATTTAGTGCTAGCCGTGTACCAATACACCCCAATCTGCTTTCTTATAGTTAAATTTTGGAGGTGGAGGGTCCGAAACGATGTCGCGTGTATAAGAAAGACAGATGTGTAAATGATCACTTCCCAAGGAGTCGTCGTAAGGGTCCCATGAGAAATCTTGATGTATACCAGGGGAGGCCAAAGATAAGTCAATGGACGGAAAGTTACCAGTATGATCGTCTACTCGAGTCGCTCTACCATCGTTCAGAAGACAGAGGTTGGACTGTAGTATTAGGTCGGCTACTTGCTCCCCACGACCATCAATCCTCAAGCTACCCCATTGATAGTGATGGGCGTTAAAATCGCCCAATACTAACTTATTTCCAGGAAGATGTTCAAATAGTGAATTTAAAGCATCACTATCAATGAGGCCATGTGGATTATGGTACAGAGAGCAAATAGACAGATACGTGTTATTAAATTTTACTCTGCACGCGATAGCTTCCAGAGTAGAATTTAGAATCACTTCCGTTTGTGGGTGTGATTTGTGTGTGTATAGGGCCACTCCATGACTTTCATATCTTCTATACGAATGGTAGTGTTTTAACTGTGGAGGGTCAGGATGATCCTCCAGGCGCGTCTCCTGTAAACAAACAACGTCTGCCCTGTGTATAGAAAGCAATATTGCTATATTGTGTAACTTACTCCCAATACCTCTACAATTCCACTGTAGTATAGTGAATGAGGCGGTTTAAGATTTACGAGGGGGGCCAGTGTGTTTAGTTTTTTTATGCCCCTCGCGACCAGGCGAGTGGCTACCGGGGGACCTTTCCCGGTGCTTGCTGACGGAAACCTCCATATTTTCGTCAATAACAAGGTTCCCAGATTCCACCGAGGAAGAGCTATTCTTTCTCTCCCTCGCTGGACTAGGAGCAGGGAGGACATGAGGACGTGGCTTCGAAAGGGCAGTGAAGTTATGTTTTACAGTCTTGTCAGGCTTTGATTTAGGCTTGACTGACTGAGAAGCAGCAGCGGCCTGTGCGTATGATGAAGCTTTAGGGAGGTCAGTTAGAGAGTTGGATCGTACAGGAGGCTCAGAGTTGGAGATGGAGGTAGAGTGAGTGACCTGATTAACAAGCACGAGATCAGTCTGCGTCTCCACAGTGCACATCACAGGGCAGGACATCACTGCCAAAGCATAGGACCTATTCGGTGTGGGAATTGCATGCAACTCCTTCACCTTTTTCCTTGCTTCGTAGAAAGAGATGCCCTCAGTCGCCTTCACCGCACAGACCTCTTTCTCCTCCTTCCACTTGGGACAGTCCCTAGAGGAAGTGAAGTGAGCACCCTTGCAGTGAATGCAGCTGACAGCCTCTGATGTGCAATGTTCAGCATCATGACCTTGCGTTGCACACTTGCCACAGACTGATTGGGAAGCCCGACAAGACTTTTCATGATGTCCATATAACTGACATCGTAAACAACGAAGTGGGTTAGGGATGTATGTCCTTACGTTAACAATTTCATACCCCACTTTGATATGGGTTGGGAGAGTCACTTTTGGCAAAAGTCAATATAACCGTTGCAGTTTTCGTCCTGCACTCGGAAAATCTCGTGATGAAACGGGCTTCAATTACATCTTCATGAGCAAGTTCACGTATGATGTCATCCTCTTCCATGACCATGAGGTCCCTGCAAGTGATGACACCCTTGCAGGAATTCATGGAATGAGGGATCGTCGGCACAACATCATAACAATGGAATTTGCTCAACTTCATCAAATCCTTAACCTAGGACGAGTTTACAGTCTTTACTAGAAGGTCTCCGCTAGCACGTTTTTTCACCTGTTCTACCTCTCCCATACATCCATCAATCACCTTCTTGATAATGAAGGGATTGAGGCTGGACATGGGAGTAGAACCAACCGCGTGCAACAAAACAAAACTGGCATTTTTTACTTCAATGTCTAGCGGAGGGTGTGTCTGGGGCCGTTCAGTCTGGAGGCAGTCTGTCCGTGTGACCGTCGCGTTGTCGTCAGGACCACCTCCCCCCATCAAGGGGGGGGGAGGCGGCAGTGGCGTCCGCCATAGTGACCACGTCCCCCTAAAGGGGGAACTGGGAAGAAGGAGAAAAAACAAACAAGGGAAAAAAAAAACAGGGCAAAACACCTATGGCTAAGATTGCCCTCTCAAACCACTCCAGGAAGGCCCGACCGTGTTGCTTCACGCCCCAGAGCGATCAGTGGGGGGGACTCTCCGTGGGCGAGTAAGCAAAGGCAATCTTAGTAAATGGATATAGACACTTACTATATCTCTATCAAGGGGAGGGAGGAATATGAGAACTAGCTAACCTAACTTTTATTCGTCCTATGTACAAAACTAATGCCGGTGAGGCAGCCCTGAAAACTAGAGGAGAGCCAGAAAAACACGTCCAAACTCCCCGCGACCATGCATAAAAGTCTCTCAACTGGCGGTACAGCGAATGGAAACTACCATCTAACCTCCTATGCCACGTCATGCCCCTTAGCTACTTGCCACTTCACCAAACGAACCCGAACCGAATACCAAACAAAAAGGACAAACCAGTGTCCGAGCTGAACGATACTCAGGTAGGAAGCACTTAACATACTATACCCTTACAAAGATAATGAATAGGATAGTGAATAACGCACCTTCTGTACCCCGTGAATCAGCTCGCAAATCAGCACAAAGTCAAGCAAGAAATGAAGCAAATGAGTCACGCTGTTGATTCGGGAAGTGCTGTCTGAAAACACCATGTATCTAGCTTAGGAATACATCTATCTGACTATAAATGGGTTGGTGAGGAGCATATATCTATCTTACTACAACTGGTGAGGAGCATATATCTATCGTACTATAACTGGTGAGGAGCATATATCTATCGTACTATAACTGGTGAGGAGCATATATCTATCGTACTATAACTGGTGAGGAGCATGTATCTATCTGATTATAAATGGGTTGGTAAGAAGCATATATCTATCTTACTATTGCTGGCTTGGTAAAGAGCATATATCTGTCCAACAATATCTACAATACCTACAATTCTTACAATAGTTACAATATTACAATACTTACAATAATAAAAGCGATTAAGCACATGAAACCGCATCATTAAAACACCAAGTACCAACAACAAGAACTGGAAAAATATATATATATATATATATATATATATATATATATATATATATATATATATATATATATATATATATATATATATATAACAGAATTTACCATATTTATAGGTAGAATCCTAAGACTTTTTTCTTTGTTCTTTTTCTTTACTTTTGCTATCTCCATATATAATCTCTCTCTCTCTCTCTCTCTCTCTCTCTCTCTCTCTCATATCTACAGGAACATGACCAAGCCAATGAGACAAAAATGAAAAAAAACGCCGAACTCTATACAGAACAACACTAAAATGAAACTAAACGTAACAACACTTAAATAAAACTGTAGAGTAAGTAAAAATAATGACAAAAAAGATCTATAAACATATCTAAATTTAAAGATAACTATGAGTGGAAGGAACGAGAGACGAGTTAAGAAAAATGTACATCTATATACAACTGCAACGAATTATAAATACAATATGACTGAGATTAATGAAAACTAAAAATTGTAGGTCTATGTAAGTCTGCATAAGGTTAAATCAAATTATGACGATACCTTTTTTTTTTTTTTAATGCAAGGACCAAGGAAGCAAAGGCCAGAAACTCGAAAGGCTGTTCCCTCCAAGAGAAGAACTAAAACAACAGAGCCAAATTCAACATCCGTTTATTTCGCCATGCCTGGCTGGACACACTGCGTTTGAAAGACTAGAGGTCATGGGCAGGCAGGAAGTCATAAGGCCAATGACAATGCAAAAATAAATTTATATACATCATACCTATAAGTTATGTTAAGCTTGAACATAATTACAGCAAATATGAAGGTAATAGAGGAATAAAACAGTGTAGGTTTATATATACTACATCTGCGGAGGGCTACACTAGAATATGACTGAGGTGGTTTATTGAGTTTAGGTACCCCAACTGGATTGAGCTTGTAAGGGTTTATGTTTAAGGGATGGCTGGAGTTTAGTGCTCACATAATGCCATTCAAAGACGTGTGAGGCTGGTTACTCTCGCCTTAAATTTAGCCTAGCCCAAGGTTCTTGCGCTTATAATGGGTGCAAAAAATTGGATGATGATGAAGATGATGATAATGATGATGGTGGTGGTGGTAGTGATGGTGGTGGAAGTGACGATGATGACGATGTCAAAGAGAGAGAACTTGTTTGGCGAGGACAAAATTATGCCCTCACTGACTGATTACCCGCCCACCACACTGACTGTCAACCTTCACAATCCCATGAATTAATTAAGTCATTTATTTCTTAGATGCAGGAGGATCTCTCTCGGAGCGGCTCTGTCTGTCAGTCGCTCCCTAAGGATTTTCGGACGCATGGTGGTTCACTCCCTTATACTTTAGCAAAGCACCTTGCTATAGCCCTCATGGTCCCGTATCTTTTGTATTTTTGTTCTTGTTCTGTTCTATTCTTGCTGGTGCTAACGAGAGACGCCTTCACGTGGTGGCGCCGTTATGACCGAGTGGTTCCTGTGCCTGATTGTCCAAATATCCCTCAGGTTCCTTCTCTGTTCCCTAAAAGAAGGATGGCAGACTGCAAGATAAGGGTAAGTTTAGCCAGAAGGCCACTGGGTTCACATTCAGACGAGCCTAGGGGGTTGCAACTACTACCACTACTACCACCACCACTACTACTACTACTACGACTACTACTACTACTACTACTATACTAGCACTATTCCGTTACACTGATCTCTTTTAGCTTTCTTTTTTAGCAGTGAAAATGATGTTAGTGCATATATGTTGTAGAGTGGAAGATGTTGCTATGGATGTATGTGTATGAGTGTATATGGTGGGAGAGGTAATTAGCTGATACTTATGTGCGGCGGAAATGAAAAATTGTTGGCATGTGTATATGGTATGGAAGGAAAATTGTCGCTACGTAGGTACGGTGAGGAGAAAATTGTTCGTAGGAATTTATGGAGAAGGAAAATTGTTCTTAGGAATTTATGGAGAATGAAAATTGTTCGTAGGTAGGGTGAAGAAGAAAAGTTGTTACTATGATAAGCAGGAAAATTGTTGCTATATACAACTAAGGAGAACTGTTGATCTATTTGGAAGGAAAACTGTTGCTATATATATATATATATATATATATATATATATATATATATATATAAATATATATATATATATATATATATATATATATATATATATATATATATATATATGGAGGGAAAATTGCTGTACCGCGTGGAAGGCAAACTGTCGCTATGTACGGAAGGAAAATCGTTACAAAAAAAAAAAAAAACTAACTTAGGAAGAAGAAAATATTTATAAACTCAAGGAATATCATTATGGTAGGAATATTCCTATTATTAACACAACTAAGGAAATCATTAAGGATAGAAAATTATCAATACACTCAAGGCAAATCACGAAGACAGGAAAATATTTACTACATTTCAGGAAAAATCACGAAGGAAGGAAATTATTACTACACTCCAGGAAAATAAAATAAATAAATAAATAAATGAATACACTCACCACCTGCAAGACGACAACGATGACGGCGCCAGACCGCAGGGAACAACACAGACAGGAGGTGAGCAGACAGTGGGGTTTGCCGTCACCTTTTTTGCACACCCGACACCCCATCCTCCTCTCGCTTCAGCACGGGGGGGATTGACACTCTGGGGTGGCTTATAATACGGTCCTGAAATGCTTTACACAATAACTTCACAATAACCCATCTAAATTAACCTTTCTAAATTCTCTAACATTCTCGCTTAGCTAACTTCCAACTCCTCTGACATTCTTTCCTATTTAATCCCTAACTTTTTCAACTTTTTTAACTAAGGATATAATTTATTACGCTGGGTGGTAACTATATAGCCGGATGACGCCTGGTGTTCTAGTGGGCCAGTACCACTGCAACTGGATAGGGAATATAATGATTTAAATAATAGGGGTGACTATGATTTATTGCTCATATAATGCTACCCAGGGAAGAGGGAGGTTGGTCACCAAGCCTTAAATGTCTGGAGTGAGCAGCCTAATCTCGGGTCCCTACACTCCTAATTTTGCAGAAAAGAACTTCATGGATGGATGGATGGATTGATAGATGGATGGATGAGTGGAAGGGTGGGTGTGTAGGTGGATGGATGGATATAACGTTCTCACTATTCTAACATCGTGCAGAAGCTGGACGCTTTCACGTAGTGGCACCGAAATAACTGGGCGGTTCCACTGCCCAGTTATACAAACGTCCCTCAGCTCCCACCCTATCCACAAAAGGAGGATGGTGGACCGCAGTTAGAGGGGAATTTCAGCTAGCAGTCCACTTGGTTCACATTTCTGATGAACCCGGAGCTACACCAACAATAACTACTACTTCTGCTGCTGCTGCTACTACTACTACTAAGGTTTAGGAATAATGATTATCGACTGCACGAGGTTAATTAGGGCAGACAATTTTGCCATCAAGATCCGCAAGTCAGTGAACTCAAACAAGTTGGAGCAAAAAAAAAAAAATCGTCCAGGGATCAAACCTGCCGGAGAATCGACGTCTGGTTCTTCTACTAGCGCGTCAATATGCTAACCACTGGACCAAGCAGGACTGTGCAGCCGTCGAATTCTCTTTCCTGACTGACGGGTTGTTTGCCTGCCAGAGGACGATTGAACAGGGGTGCCAAAAACAATTAAAAATATTGCTCAGTAGTTGTTAGAGGGTGCCAAAAACCGACACAGCCACTAATCTTGCCCTCAAAAGTTGCTGGAAAGTCGCTAGGCACAAAAAATGTCTAGGAAATGGCTAAAAATAGGCTAATATTGCTAAACATTGGTAAAATCCTGGTTAATAATGTTGCTAAATAGAAATAAATGGACATAAAAACATCGTTAATATGGCAAAAGGGGATCCACACCCAGTTCATCAATACTCTGTGACACTAATTATTGTCTTGAGCTTAGCAGGCCCTTTAGCACTTCATCTTTAGCAAATTATTTTCTATATTGCAGATGATATATATATATATATATATATATATATATATAATAAAACTTTGTTCAAGAGGATTACCTAGACAGAGTGTGGGAACAATATCATAGATAGACTTAAGTTCTTGTCGCAGGCAGTACTCCCAGGATTAGGTGTCCTGCTGTAAATAGGCTACATAGATACCTGTTAGGTAGATTGTACGTGAGGGACAGATTCATTTTCGAGTACGTGAGATACATGTATTACTGGCTTCTCAGATGATTGACAATGGTTTATTGTGTTGTGTAGCCTACAGTATTACCTGTAGAGTCTGATATGAATGGTGGTAATAAGCATGCCACTGTTACATTTCACTTGGGTTGTAGACAGTTGAATGTTATATTGACATGCATTATTATTCCGATTTACAAATAACTAAGAACTATTGATATGTATCAACCTAACTTGTACTGTGGTTATGTCCCCCAAAACATATTGCTTTAGGTATGGATTCGATTTTCAAGAACTATAAGTACTTCGAGTTATACTACCTAAAGAGCTTTATGTGATTTTCGTTTTATACTTACCAACAAGTGCTCGTGGGCCCTTCGGGCCCCTCGCACTTGCTCCTGCGGATGGCTCTCGCGTTTATGTGCTGTTCTAGTGTAACGTTGTCACTTGGATTTTTTGCAGCTAACCAATTGATCGTGTTATTTGCAGCTTCGGGAATGGAACCCAAGTTGTCCGAACGCAAGTCCGAAGTACACACACAGACACACGGCTACTGCTACAGTTTATTTTAGTTCTATCTCTGGGCAAAAAATTCTACGGAGATCCTATGCCAGGCTTCGAGAGCAGCGTTTTTTGGTCAAAATGTGATCGTTCATTAATTATAGTAAAAGTTTTTCAATCGTGATGGGACCAAGTTTTTTCACATCAGCGATTTTTTTGCGATTTTTGAGCCAATTTTGGTGCGATTTGAATGTGTAGTTTCGGCTGCCCAAAATACACACACACACACACACACACACACACACACACACACACCGCTAGTGCAACAGTGTATTAGAAGGATCTCTCTATAGTGTGTGGGTAATACTGATTAGAAACTGAATATTGATCTATATTAGTAAATTTGTTTTATTGTGTTAGGTTACTGTCATCCTTTTTGTTGTATATATGTAGAGTTATTGATCCATCAACTAAGAATCGTTCCCACCATTGGGTGATTTTGTATGAAGTCATTACTTGGATTTACGACCGTGGTAGTATAATCTTGGTCTGGTGTTGGAGATCTGTGATGATGACAAGAGGGCGAGCACTGAGGGTGAGGCATGGATGAATGAAACTTAATCATAACAACATTCCACGTGTCTCCCCCTTTAACACCCCCAGGTGTCCTCTGAATATTGCCAGTAGAACCTCATAGCTCCTCCTGGCTGGGACACAGAGCCCAGAAAGTTTTTCAGGATTTTAGGTTTAGAAAGATGCGAAGTGTTCCAACCCTTGGGAAAGATAAGACAATGCTACAGCTTCACCGGTGACTCGTCTCTTAGTCCGCCGCGTCCAGCTTGCCATTATTGAAAGATCGGTCGGTTTCTATGTATCCGTTATGGTCATCCACCTCAACGACATTGATGCCACCCAGAATGGATGTAGGTAGCTTCTGGTCTGCGCTTGAGTCATGGGCAAGATCGGCTAGATGGAGGGCCGGGGAGAGACCATTGGCTAAGGTGCTTCTGATCCTGGTAGCGTGATGGTGATGGTACCTTGTTCTTGTGTTGGCCCTTTCTTCAAGAGTGTAAATATTCCCAGCTGCAGGAGTCTTGTGTCGTCGCACTGGATCCACTGCAGCCCCTCCTGCCTCTGACCTGACGGTGGAGCGGTTGGAGGGTAGTAGGACCTGCGGGTGGTGGAGTAGGAGTAGGTGTCGTAGCGGAGGGAGCCACAGCAGGAGCGACTCTTGACGATGGCCAGGAATCCATTGCGATACTTCTTGTTGAAAAAGGCGTACAGGATGGGGTTGATGCAGGAGTTGGAGGAGCCGAGCCACTGGGCCATAGGAGCCACGATCGCCAGCACGGCCCCTCCTGCTCACCCAACTCGTCACCAAGCTGTCAGGGGAATGCAAGAAGACTGTGAGAACTTGGTGAAAAAGGATGTAGAACGAAATGTAAGAAGGAATTTGGTGAGACTGAAGAAAGTTTGGTGAGACAAGAAGACAAAACACAGTGAAATATAAAAAAAAGCATGATGTAAGAATCGATAATGATATAAGAATGTTGACAGTTTAGAAAGGAACATGGTGAAAACAAAAAGGACATCGTGAGGGGAAAAAAGGTTGGTGTATGAAAAAACATTATGAGAAAAGAAAAAGTGTGTAAGAAAGAACGCAGAAATGCTAGTGAAAGAATATTATTAAAAAAAAAAAAAGTGGCGAGACTGAAGAGGAAATAGATAGCAGATAGAACAAGTAAGAAACGAAATAGCAGAATATAGCAGATAAATTTTCATCGTGGGAAAGGCGTTGCGGGACTGTACATACTTTTCTTGTTGTCGTCCCGTGAATCCGAGAGGTCAAATTAAAGAGGGAGTTGGTCGTAATCGAGATAGATAGGAAAGATGGTGATTATGAAGGAGGGATGGAAGAGGTAATGAAGAGGGAGAGATAGAAGGGATAGTTAAAAACAGCTAAGTAGGCCTTAGAAGAAACTAGTTGAAAGAGATAGGAAGTGAGAGGAGGGGAAGATGAGTGAAAAGGAAGAGAAAGAAGGGAGAGTTGAAGAGTGACAAAAAGACTCTAAACAAAAGTGGTGGAAAGCGATAGGAAATGAGGGAAGGAAAGGAAACATCATAAAGAGAGAGACAGAAGGAAAAGGAGTTGGTAAAAAAAAAAAAAAAAAAAGTAAAAGAAAAAGAAAGCCTTAATCGAACGGTGGTAAGAAGCGATTGGGAGTACACACACACACACACACACACACACACACACACACACACACACACACACACTTTTTACAACACAGAATGCCTTGGTGTTGGTGTTGTTGTGACCCTTGACTCTCAGCACACTTACAATGAGAGATTAAAGGAAGAGGTGAAGAGAGACGAATGTGCCCTAAATTAAAGTGGTAGAAACTAATTGGAAATGAGAGAATGAAGGGATAGATCATAAAATAGGATAGACAGAAGGCAGAGTCAGTAAAGCAACAAGTAGGAGTTAAATGAGTAATGGTAGGAAGTGTTTGGTACTGTGGATAAATGAATGTATAAAAGTAGCATTAAACTGGAGACCTTTGTGGGTTAGAGTCAAAGAAGTTTGTCCTTGGCTTATATTTCACTAACATTTTACTCGCACGCACATAGAACCAAAACTGTCTGTGCCCACACCCACACCGCACCTAACATTCTCTCTCTCTCTCTCTCTCTCTCTTTTTTTTTTTTTTTTTTTTTTTTTAGCCAGACACTTTAATCCTGGAGGTGGTCATGAAGAAATACCTCCATGTCGCTCTCTCCTCCCACAAGGCTCCTCTCCCTCACAACTCAAACCATCCTCATTTATTTCTCTCTCCATGCTGTCTCTCCACCTCATCCTTGGGTTCCCTCCCCACCCTCACCTCACTTACATAGATATTTTCGGTAATCAGCTACATAGGTATTTTATTCATCACAGATTATAAAATACGTTCCTACAATTATGTGTACAGTTAAATGGTTCAAATTATAAAGCAGAACACATTTACTAGGTGTTGCAGACTATGGAATTTTTGCTCGGCCTGCACTAACAAAGTCTGGTCGCATGTAATCAGCAAGAAGAAAAGAGCCAGAGTCGATACATTCTGAGAACTGTTCATGTATGTGTATGATCTGCTTTTAATTTTCTTTTCTTTTATCTAACTTCCCCCCCCCCCAAAAAAAAAAAAAAAAAAAAAAAAAAATACTGAACACTATGTGGAAGACTTCAGTGAACCTCTACATTAATTTCTCGCCTGTCCCACATCCTGAGAGCGAAGCGGAATCCGAGAGTATTTTTTGATCTGCACACACGGAAGAGCCTTGAGAGAGAGAGAGAGAGAGAGAGAAAGAGAGAGATTAGTATAATGAGCCAAGGAAAGATAAATTGGATCACTAGTCGCGCACGAGAAAGGATTTGCAAAACTGGTTCAAAAGTATCGTGTCAAGAAAGATAATTACCGTGATTTTGTTTTTCCAGTCCTCTTAGTTTTACAGGTTCCATTTTCTAACCAATTAATCATCTCTCTCTCTCTCTCTCTCTCTCTCTCTCTCATCCGTTCGTTCTATTCACCGTCTTTGCCTTCTCCCAGTCTCTCTTTTTCTCTAACACTTTGCTTGCGATGTGCGGAATTTGTGTAATATTCCGGCTGAAGTCAGGCGTTGTGCACAATTATGAGAAAACCGTATCAAATTACCCCTTCTGTTTCTTGAATCCTTTTGGGTCACATTATACAAACTTTCGTAGTATTCCGGCATAGATCAGACTATTATTCAGCTTAGAGAAACTCACTGCTGCGGTCAGGATAAAATTTTTGAAGCGTTCTGAATGAAAATTAGGAACTTCGTATTTTATTTCAAGTTAAGTCAGACGATTTTAGTTAAGAAAAATTCACTTTTGCATAAAGATTGCAGAATAGCTTTGGACTTACATTAAATTCCAGTTAATACCTCATGAATTTCTTCCCCTTTAAGCAACCCACCAAAGCTTGAAGATTATTGCCTCATTTTCCTTTCCCTTTTTTCCAGCGTTTGCTCAGATTTGTGGCTTGTTTTCTTTCATAAGTCGCTTCCTCATCTCTCATCTGTATGTAAAGTATATCCTTTTTTCTTTTACTCTTGTTCTTTCGCCTTCCATTGCTTTCCTTCTATCTCTTTACTTTCCTTCTATCTATATTCTTTTCATCTCTCTCTCTCTCTCTCTCTCTCTCTCTTTTCACTGATTTCCCTTTCCATCCTTCTCCACCTCTTCTTTTTTTATTTCTCCCTTCAATCTCCTCACCTTCCCTCCATCACCTCCCCTCTATCACCTTCCCTTACCTTGATCCTGGTGAAGATGACGTAAAGAGGCAGCCAAGACAGCATAAAGATGATCACCACCACCACCAGCATCTTCACCACCTTGACCTTGCTTCTCTGTTGCATCTCGTGAATGGCCGCGTCCCTAGTATCACCTGGGATGGCCCGTCGCGCTACCTGTGTCAGAAAGGTTAAATAGATACTTAAATAGGTAGATAAAGAGGTTGATAGATAGATAAAGACTGATGAATAGATAAATAAAGAGTTGTATATCGATAAGGAGGTAAATAATAGATTGAGAGATGTAATAGAGATAAATTGATACCGGTGGATAAGGAGAAATAGATACAGATGTAAACAGAGAGATAAAGAGATTAATAAGTTACGGTATGAGATAAACATAATATAGGCGCGTTACCTCTCACAGAAACGTTAATAGATACATAAGTAGATAAATAGATAAATGATTTATGGGATAATGAATGATATTTGGATAATGTCACTTGGATAATGCCACGCTTACCTGTGTGCGAGAAGTAAATGTATATAGTTAGTGTTTTTATATATATTTGTGAATGAAAAAGTAGTTCCCGTGCGTAAAGAAAGATACTAGCAAAAAACGGCAAAAAAAAGAGTTACAATTAATAAATAAAATAATAAATATGAGTGGAAAAATCGTGAACTAGCTGATGATAAAATATGTCTGGCTTTCTAAATACATGAATGAGTAATACGTCAAGGTACCGTAATGCACAGGTAAATGCCCGAGTTAATTAATAAACTGACTGATTTTCATGAAAAATTGGTTAGTTTTGTGTAGTCTGCGTAATAATGTTTTTCTTCAATCATAATACACCTTAATTCTCTTCATCTCGATTACTGTAGCTACCACTCTACCTGTCCTAATTCTGGCGATCTTAATCCACCTTAAACTAATCCTGTATACCCTAATCCAACCTAATCCAGCGCATTTAAATCCACCTCCTTAATTCTGCTGTTCTTAATCCACCCCTCCCCCGACTCTGCTCACCCTAATCCACCTCCCTAACTCTGTTCACCCTAATCCACCACCCTTATTCAGCTCACCATAATCCACCTCCCTAACTCTGCTAACCCTAATCCACCTCCCTAGCTCTGCTCACCCTAATCCACCTCCCTAACTCTGTTCACCCTAATCCACCACCCTTATTCAGCTCACCATAATCCACCTCCCTAACTCTGCTAACCGTAATCCACCTCCCTAGCTCTGCTCACCATAATCCACCTCCCTAGCTCTGCTCACCATAATCCACCTCCCTAACTCTGCTTACCCTAATCCACCTCCCTAACTCAGCTCACCCTAATCCACCTCCCTAACTCTGCTTACCCTAATCCACCTCCCTAGCTCTGCTCACCATAATCCACCTCCCCAACTCTGCTTACCCTAATCCACCTCCCTAGCTCTGCTCACCATAATCTACCTCCCTAACTCTGCTCACCATAATCCACCTCCCTAACTCTGCTTACCCTAATCCACCTCCCTAACTCTGCTCACCCTAATCCACCTCCCTAACTCTGCTCACCCTAATCCACCTCCCTAGCTCTGCTCACCCTAATCCACCTCCCTAGCTCTGCTCACCATAATCTACCTCCCTAACTCTGCTCACCTTAATCCAGATCATGACGTAGCAGAAGGAGATGAGGGTGAGAGGCAGCAGGTAGCAGAGCAGCAAGTGTGCGATCAGGAAGTATAGGCGCTCTGCTTGTCTGCTTGGCCAACCCTGAGCAGGAGAGAGAGGAAGGGGGAATATTATTAGGGATGAGAGAGAGAGAGAGAGAGAGAGAGAGAGAGAGAGAGAGAGAATGTATTATCATTAATCACTAGCGCTCTCCTTCTCTGCTTGGCCAACCTTAGAGAGAGAGAGAGAGAGAGAGAGAGAGAGAGAGAGAGAGAGAGAGAGAGAGAGAGAGAGAGAAACTGATTAATTACGAGCGCTTTTGCCTGCGTGTCTGATTGGCCAGCCTTGAGGAGAGAGAGAGAGAGAGAGAGAGAGAGAGAGAGAGAGTTTAAACACATCTTTAAAAATTAGAGATAATATGGCACAGAGGCAGCCAAACTTTCTCCATAATTCTCACAGGAAACCAATCGCTTCCTTTTCCTCCACCTCACCTCCATTTTAAAATCCATGTCTTAAACTTACTCACTAGGATCGTGTTCTATTTTCTTTTTGCTACATCTAGACAGTTTTATTTATTTGTTTGTTTATTTAGGGAGAGATTCACAGAGCTAGGTAGGTTAGATATGGCCTTTAGTAATAATAATAATAATAATAATAATAATAATAGTAATAATAAAATATAATAATAATAATAATAATAATAATAATAATAATAATAATAACAATAATAATAATCATAATAATAATTATGAATAAATATATACCGGTATCGTTAAGTTTATAACCATCGCACTTCCAGGTCACCTAATTATTCTCCTCTTCGATGTGTTACAGACGTGTCACCGCGTAGGGCGTGACTTAAGACAAAAATAAATTGTCTTCGAAAAAAATACATATATGCTTTAATGCTTATTCTCTGGCCTAAACTTAATTCTCATCACAGTAAACACCACACATATAATTCTTCCATTTATATCATTTAAAACACTTGAAGATGGCGCATGCTTTTTTTTTTTTTTATCATTATATCTCCCTTGCATGACATTTCCTGCTGCTGTACTGTGAAACTTACACTAGAAGCCACAAGTAAACAGATGTTGTTCATTGTACAGTATTATACCAAATTATATTTCCCGCAATTTTGGTTTTGACGTAAGAATCCGCTACCCTCAGCATGTACATTTATATATATACCTTCTTTAAAGAGTTATAATTGCCTATGTCCTTCCTTTCAAGGTAATGAATCCATAGGCATAAGAAAGCCCCAGATCGCTGCTCACGTTCCCCTCCCAACAAATCCTGCGTACGGATCTGTCCATCTTCACTTGATCTCTTCAGCCTGAGGTATAGTGCCGTATGACCTTTGCTGTCTGCCACTTGCATTTCTTTCACTCACTACACAGTTGTACTCAGCCACGAAGCGACTCCTCATGTCAGTGGATTAAATACAGACCCCAAATCGCATCTTTTTTTCCACCAAGATCGTCAAATTACCACCTTGTAAACTAATTCGTAATAAGCCGGTAATAATCTCATTTTAGGTAATTATTCAACGATATGGGTTATTTGTCGTATGATTACAGACGAAATGGTATCTAGTAGCTCTGATAAGAGGTTATGCCATTTATAATAAAGTTAATTACATTCCGCTATAATAAAATGCGGTTTAAGTCATTTCGACGTAAATTTATGGGTATGGTTGTTTCAGTTCTGACTCAGTGTCATAATTTAAGCTTTTAATAAATATATACTGAATGGAAAACAGAAGAAAAGAAATGCCGATGCGATTCGTGTAATAGTTGTGTGAAATGATTTTACTTTCATTTGTGGTTGTTAAGTTTGTTAGTAAAGAAGATTGTAAATAAGAATTTCATAATAATGAGAGAAGGATCGGATCAGGACAAAAGGATGAGAAAGGGGAGGGAGAAGAGGAGGATGTGAATGGTAGCGAGGAAGGGAGTGAGATGACGAGAGTGTAAATTGAGAGGAATATGGGCAGAGGAATTGGAAGTGAGAAAGTAAAGGCAAAGGAGGGAAACGGAGATGGAGGCAAAGGAGGAAGATTGAGGGGAGGATTCAGAGAGAGAGAGAGAGAGAGAATTGGGAGGGAGAGAATAAAAAAATCGAAGGAGACGGGGAGAGAAACTGGAGAACAGGAAGGAGGATGACTGCAAAAAACGGAAGGTTAGAGCAGGAGGCTGAGAAGGAGAGGTAAGAATGAGATAAGAGGGAGAGGAATATGTATACCGGGACGTAGGGAGAAAGATATTGGCAAGAAAGATGAAGAAGAGCAGTAGAATAATGGGAAAGCTAAGAAGAATAAAGGAAGGAAAGAGAAGGGATGTCAAGAGATCAAACAAAAATGGAAAGGGTAGCAGTCTGGGGAAAGGATAGAAGAAAACTGAGAATGGAGTTAGAGGAAGAGAGAAGTTGGAGAATGTGAATGAAAGGAAATGAGAGTGGATAAAGAAACAGAGAGAGAGAGACAGGGGGGGGAGAAAATCGAGAGAAAGAAAGAAGAGTTAAGAAGATGGACTTAAAAGAATATGAGAAAAGAAAACTCTACATGGAAAGAGAGAGAAAGAAGCACAAAAGAAAAAAGAAAGACACAAAAGACGAAAAAAGAGAACTGTAAAGGAAGAATGCTTGAGAGAGAATAGGTGGGAATATAGAAGAGAGAAAGGAGAGCAAAAGAGAGGGGAAGAAACGAGGGAGTCGTGAGAAACTGAAGACACAGAGTTAGATAGATAGATAGATAGATAAATAGATAGACAGACAGAGATATATTGAAAGATAGATATATAGATAGATAAAGAGAGAGAGAGAGAGAGAGAGAGAGAGAGGGAGGGACAAAGCGAGAAAGAGAGAGACAGAGAAACAGAAGAGAAGACACTATTAATGGGTTGCTCCACGAGGAAAGAGAAGAGGGAGCAGCACAAAATAAAAAGACAAAGACACAAAAGACGAGAAAAGAGAACTGTAAAGGAAGAAAGCTTGAAAGAGAATATGTGGCGAGTTAGGAGAGAGAAAGGAGAGCAAAGGAGATGGGAAGAAGCGAGGGAGTCGTGAGAAACTGAAGACTCGGATTGAGAGAGAGAGAGGGAGGGACATAAAGCGAGAAAGACGGAGACAGAGAAACAGAAGAGAGGACACTATCGATGGGTTGATGGAGACGCCAAGTTAAGGTAAACAAAAGAGGGGATGGCGATGGTGGCAGAGGAGGTGATTGGATTCGAACACTTGTCCTTCCCGATAACAGTCGGACAAATTGTGTATCGGGAAACGTATATTGAGAATCCTGTTTCCCCTTGTTTCCTGTTTCAGCTGCTGCGAGAGACGGTGGGCCTGAATGTGGGAAATTAATTGCCTTTGCGTTTGTGTGTCTGTTTGTCTCTGTATTGGTCTTTGTGTAATATTTAACTTTTTCTTTCATTTTGTGGGTGTATCTGTCTTTCTGTTTTATCTCTGTTGATCTTCTCTTTCTGTGTAACGTACGGACAGATTAAGTATTGAGACAAGTTAATTGTGCCGTCAGTTTTAGCTGCGACCTTTGTAGGAAAGTGTGGAACTAACTTGGTCCCATTTTTAATATGGTTTGCCTTCTTTCCAAATTTGTCTATCTATCGGTACAATACATATAATATGTAAGAGTGTGTAAACTATCGATCGATCCACCCATCCATGTCCAACCATCGATCCATCCACCCATCCATGTCCAACCATTGATCCATCCACCCATCCATGTCCAACCATTGATCCATCCACCCATCCATGTCCGACTATCGATCCATCCACCCATTCATGTCCGTCCATCCATCCATCCATCCATGTCCATCCATCCATTTCCATCCATCTGCCTACCTCGACACAGAGGAGCAGGTCCGGCACCTTTGGGTAGAACACCTGGGTCTCGAAATACACATAGTAGGGCACTGCGGAGGTGATGGCGATTATCCAGATGATGACGATGATGGCACGCGCTCTGGAACTGGTGATTTGCAGCTTCAGGGGGAACCAGATGGCCAGGAACCTGTTGGGAGAGAGAGAGAGAAGGGGGGAAAGGGTGGGGAGAAGGAAAGAGATGGGGGTGAGATGATGGAATACGCTCTAAATTTATGATATGTCGCTTAGCCATGTGGCGAGGAGTTTGTTGGAGAAATGGGGTAAATTGTGTGTGTGTGTGTGTGTGTGTGTGTGTGTGTGTGTGTGTGTGTGTAGAGAGAGAGAGAGAGAGAGAGAGAGAGAGAGAGAGAGAGACTGTTTTACGAGAGAGGAAGAGCTAGTTTTATGAAAGAGTGAGAGAGGGTGTGTGAGTTAGCTCTATGGGGTGAATGAACTTTTATGGGAGAGACTGAATTTTATGGGAGACCAAAACTTATTACATAGACCACTTTGATAATATGAATATCCCTAAATAGCTTTGCATTTTCCAGTATGATGAAATTGCAAAAAGTACTCAGAACATTGACGAATATTCTAAGCAGATTTCTTTACTACTAACCAGGGAGATTAAACCCTTCAGTCCGGTGTCGTATTTTCTGTTATAATGTTGCTTCCTCGACGATTTTATGCATACACACTAGGAGAGATTTTTGGAGCTGGAGAGGTTTTACATATAGCTTTCACTAATACCATGAAAACTAGCTCTTTCCTAGGTTATGTAAAAAAAAAAATCTGAAGGTAAGAAAAAATATAAAATGACCACGGGCTTCACGGGGGTTGAATTGCATCCAGGTGACACAGGTACGGTCATTATTAGTATTATATTAACGAAGGAACTTACGTCTGAATCCTTATTAACACCCTGAAACAAACCACTGAAAGATGAAGGTCTCTCTCATCATTCCTCACTAAAAACTCTTTGGCTGTTTTGTTCCACCACTGTCCACCCTTTTTGCAAACTTTTTTCTCCATCTTGTTCTTTGTTACTTCCTTTTCTTCCTCTTCCGCCTTCCTCCACTCTCACCCAAACCCAGCCTCTCTGTGAATTTCCTGTCTCCATCTCATTTACTATCTCCCACTACCCTTCTCTCCATCACTACTTTGCTACTCAAGTTCCCTGGTTGTTCATTAGTTATCTGTTCTGCAAAAAGTACTCCCCTCTCCCCTCTCTCCCATCGTTCTCCACGTTTACCTGGCGATTGTTACCTCCTTCACACAGACTTATCTTATCTGCGAGTTTCTCTCTGTCGAATTTATTGTTTCCATCTTGCTCACTGTCAGCCTCTTTCATTTACTCCATCTCTGGATTGCCAGTCAGTATCTTGCGTGTCCATCTGTTATCTGTTCTACCATCTGTTATCTGTTCTGCCATCTGTTATCTGTTCTGCCATCTGTTATCTGTTTATCGAAAGACCTCACCTCCTTATATCCATTCCTGTTTCCTTGATTATCGTGATATTAGCTTCTTGCGTTTGTTTTATTTAATAAACATAATCCTTTCCTTTCCTTTCCTTTCCTTCCTGTCCTTCCCATCCCTTCCCTTCCCTTCCTTTCCTTTCCTTTTCCTTCCCTTCCCTTTCCTTCCCTTCCTTTCCTTTCGTTTCCTTTCCTTTCCATTCCTTTCCTTTCCCCTCCTTTCATTCTTTCCTTTCTTTTCCTTTCCTTCCTGGGCGTTCCTTAAGTTTACGTTCTTTAGGCTTCGTTAAAACCAGGTTTCCGATCTATAAGTGGAAACAAGGGAGTATTAGAGAAACGGTGTGGACGGAAGTAAACGAGAATGTATGGAAGAGAGAGAGAGAGAGAGAGAGAGAGAGAGAGAGAGAGAGAGAGAGAGAGGGTGTGGACCGAAGTAAACGAGAATGGATGGAAGAGAGAGAGAGAGAGAGAGAGAGAGAGAGGCTATTAACTAAACAGTGTGGAAGGAAGAGGGAGAGAGGGTGGGGGGATGGGGGCTATTAACTAAACAGATTGGAAGGAAATCAAAGAGAATGGGAGGAAAAGACTAAGGAGTAAGAGAAGGAGAGCAATAAAGAGAAAGAGAGCAAAAAGAGAGGAGCTAGAGAGAGCGACTATATGAAAGACATAGATGACACTGAAAGAAATATATAATAAAAGGAAATGCAAGGCTAGTGAAAAAAGAAAGAAATGAAAATAATGGAAACAAAGGGGAGAGGAAGGAGAGGGACGTGTGAGGGGAAGGATGTAGGTATGTAGGTGTAGGAGAAAGAGATGGAATGGAGATGATGGTGATGATGATGATGATGATGATGATGTGAGCAAGGGAGGGAGGATAGTGAGGTGAGTAAAGGGATAATAAAGGAGAGAGAGAGAGAGAGAGAGAGAGAGAGAGAGAGAGAGAGAGAGAGAGAAGGATATGCAACTAGACGAGTGAGGATGGAGAGGGTGGAAGAAGCACACAGGGAGGAAGGGGAACTAAGATAACTGAACAATCCTTGAGGGACGACTAAGGAATTACGGGAAAGATAAAATTTTGGCAGTCAGCGTAAGAAGATTTTAAGAACTGCAGTGAATAATGACGATGTTAAGAAGAGTTGAAGTGAATTAATCCTTTACAGCAAATATACAAATGTCTTTCAACTCTCTCACTGTCTCACGAAAGGAGGAGGATGGACAGCGGGAGATGGAAATGTGTCAGTCTGTATCCCACCCGGTTCACATAGACCCCCCCCCCACACACACATATGTTCTTATTACAATCAACAGTAAACACAAACTCTCTCATCTTTTACTGCCCAATTCGATTCTTGTAAGTTTCTCTCTCTCTCTCTCTCTCTCTCTCTCTCTCTCTCTCTCTCTCTCTCTCATTTTAACCTCTTCAGTCAGCTGACGCGTTTTACATTCTCTCCAAGTAATATGAAAATTTTATGCACTTTTTAGAACCAGAAGGTGACTGAAGACGTGACTGGATGAGAGAGAGAGAGAGAGAGAGAGAGAGAGAGAGGGTTCATCCTTCAACCAGAGAACATAATTTATTTTTATTTTTGCTGATACCAGATGATTTTATGAAGCTTACGAGAGAGTTCAGACTGGAGGGGTTAGATGTCACCCTCCTCAACCTCATCAGTAATATGGTAATCTTAAAAAAAAAAAAAAAAAAATCTGTCGTCGTCTGGAGGCAGCAAAAAGAAAAAAATCCCAATAAATGATTTCACCGGACTGAAGGAGTTAAGGAAATGCGAGTAAGATGGTAAAAAAAGAAGAAAAAAAAAATACATACCGGTATATTTAACGAAATGGGAATAAGGTGGATAAAAAAAGAAAAAAGACTAGAACAACTTATATAGTTAACGAAATGGGAGTAAGATGGATTAAAGAACATCAAATAAAAAATATAGTTAACGAAGTTCGACTAAAAATGGTAAAAAAAAAAAAAAAAAACTTCCATATAGTTAACGAAATGCGAGTAAGATGGATTAAAGAAAAAGAAAAAAAAGGACAGTTAGCGAAATACGAGTAAGATAGATGAAAAAAGACAAGAGAAACTTACAATTAGTTAAGGAAGTGGGAATAAGATGGAGTAAAAAAAAAAAGAAAAAATATAGTTAATGAATAAGATGGATTAAAGAAAAGGAGAAGAAATAGTTAACGAAATGCGAGTAAGATTGGTATAAGAAAATAAGAAAATAAAAAAAATAACTTACATACACAATACTGTTCGGAAAAGAATTCAAGAACTGTGAGAAGACGTGAGATACAGAGCGTCTTAATTCTGTCTTGAGCTGATCTTGCGCCCAGTAATTTTAGGGTCGAGTGGATTAATCATTAAGGAGTGGCTGGTCTGGGAGGGATAGCTCTGTGAATTGGAACCTTAACATGAGATTTGGAAACAGGCATAGAGCTACCGGTACTTAAGAAAAATGTGATGGATTAAAAAAGAAATTTGCAGACATTTCCATTTCATTAGTTACAAAAAAAAAGTATATCTCCATCTGTTAATCTCTTTGTCTATCTGTCCATCTATTTATCTGTATCCCTCTGTCTATATCTATCTGTCTGTCGTTCTATCTATCCAGTTCTTGCAATTTATTCACAAACAAGCTTATGATCACTTAAGAAATCAACTTACGATGTGATTCTTGTCTGTATTAATCGTAAGGAAACAACAGTAATTCCATCTGCTTTACTTCGCCTCAGTACTGCCACATTGCACACGGCCATACCATTTCTCTCTCGCTTCGGAATTTTAACATTATCAAAATAGCCTAAATTGGCCTAAAGACGTGTGTGTGTGTGTGTGTGTGTGTGTGTGTGTGAGAGAGAGAGAGAGAGAGAGAGAGAGAGAGAGAGAGAGAGAGAGAGAGAGAGAGAGAGAGAGACGGGGGGAGGTGAGCATTTTGTACTTTTTTTTTGTTCTTAAATGCGTCCTGTCTGATAAGCAGCTATTTTCTTTCTTACACAAATTTTCTCATACTTTTTCCACCTTCTCATTCTCTTCCCCTCCATCTCTCTCTCTCTCTCTCTCTCTCTCTCTCTCTCTCTCTCTCTCAGTAACGTGCCAAGAGAAATGTGTGCCAGTGCTGAAGGTCAAAGGTCAACAGGGGTCAGGGTCAGGGTCAGGGGGAGCAGTTGGGCTTAGTTGAACGCGGTCACGGTCATATCTTTCCCTCTACTGCTCTCTTTCTCTCGTCTCTTTTTTTTTCTCTCTTTTTTTTTTGTGGGGGGGGGGCCTCCTCGGCTGTCCTTTTCTTCCCTCATTTTATTTATCTCTCTGTCCTCTCGTCTCGTTTTATTGTCATTACAACTTCTGTCTGTCTGTCTGTCTGTCTGTCTGTCTCTCTCTCTCTCTCTCTCTCTCTCTCTCTCAGCTTCCCCATCCTCACAAATTCTTCATTCTTATGCAAACGATCAACCAAAGATTCTCCTTTCCCTTCCTCTCTTCTCTCTTCATATTTCCTCTCTCTCTCTCTCTCTCTCTCTCTATATATATATATATATATATATATATATATATTGTTACGGAACAGAGAAAGATAATGTACACTTTAAGTGAGAATACTAAAAATCACTACTGCCCCGTAAAGTTCCAGGTTCAAAACAAAAGAGTTAGGTAAAATTACAAGTTAAAGTTTAATGCTCAAACTAACAACAAAACATTCAGGACTCATAAGGATAATGTAATTGCAAAAAACAGGTTAAATATATGCTTAACTGCAATAGCCTCTATTAACACGAAATTAGCAAGAGTAAATTTACCTTAGTCAGCCTTGATAAAATGAAAATACACTGGGTAATGCTCAGTTAATGCAAGATAAATTATTACAGATACAAAATAATATTAAAACTGGCTGACAAAATGAATCCTACATAAATTACAAAAAAAACTCACTAGGCCTGCAAATCAACACCTTATGCTATGCAGTACAAGGAAAAAATGCAATAACAGTTATACTCAATATTACACAGCTGCTAGATGGTTGGAGACTTCCGGAGCACTCACAATAATAATAACGGTACAGGGGAGGACAGAGATGTGAACAAAATGAGGAGTAGATCTAAGTGGCAATGATGCAGAGACTGAGCTCATTATATAGGGGCCAGCAGAGCTTGATACAACTTGTAAGAAGGACGCACAAATGAAGCCATGGGGACAAAGAGTTGACAATCCCGCTCTGAACAACAGAAAGAACGACTTACTCTACTATAACGGTAGAAGGAGGGGAACTGAGGCAGAACACGCTCGTGATCAAACATGCAGCATACTGTGCGTTAAAATTACACAAAGGATGATGAAATCATAGGCTATGTAACACCTCCTCACAAAGAAAAAGAAATTTACAAAGGAAATTTCTTATTACTCTAAAACAATCTGTCTAAAGTCTAGATAAGCAATCTGCAATAACATTTTCTTTCCCCTTGACATGTTGTATGTCTAATGAATACTCCTGAAGAAGTAGACTCCATCTTGTCAAACTCTGATTTTTATCTTTAAACTTACCAAGGAATTTCAGTGGGTTATGATCGGTATAAATGACTATGGGGTCAAAACCAGAACACAAATAAAATGAAAAATGCTGTAAACCCAAAATCAAGGCCAAAAGCTCTTTCTCAATAGTTGAGTAGTTCTTTTGAGTTGGAGTGAACTTCTTACTGTAATAAGATACAGGATGTTCAATACCCTGATCATCCTCTTGCAGCAAAACAGCCCCAGCTCCTGTATCACTTGCATCAACAGCCATCTTAAAAGGCTTAGCAAAATTTGGAGTAGCGAGCACTGGCTGACTTAATAGGATAGCTTTAAGTTTGTTGAAAGAGGATTCACAGTTATCGGTCCAGACAAATTTAACTCCCTTTTTCAGTAGGTCTGTAAGTGGTGATACAAGAATAGAAAAGTTAAGAACAAATCTCCTGTAATAACCTACCATTCCCAAAAATCTTTGTAGCTCTTTCCTACTTTTAGGTCTGGGAAGATCACTTATAACCTGAACCTTAGCTGCTGGTGGTGCAACATGTCCATCACCAATTACATACCCAAGGTACTGAACTTTAGCTTGACCAAACTCACACTTTGATAAATTAGCTACAAGATTAGCATGAACTAAACGGTCAAGAAATTTACTGACATGGCATAGGTGATCTTTCCAGTTGTCACTGAAGATTAATACATCATCAATATAAACAACACACCCTGCCAAAACCTCTGTTACAACATTCATGAGCTTCTGAAATGTGGCTGGTGCATTCTTCATACCATACGGCATTACAGAACATGCAAAAGCCTTTCCTAGTGTTACAAAACAGGAGATCCCCCAGCACGTTCAGTCATAGGTACTTGCCAGTATCCCTTTAACAAATCAAACTTACTTATGTACCTAGCCTTTCCGATCTTGTCTATGCAATCTTCCACACGAGGGAGAGGGTAAGTGTCTGTTTTGGTTATCTGATTAACACGTCTGTAGTCAATGCAAAGCCGCTGTGACCCACCTGGCTTAGGGACTAGAGTGACAGGAGAACTCCACTCACTCTGACAGGGCTCAATCATCTTGTGGTCCAACAGGTAGCCAAGCTCCTTCTGGATGAGAGGAACTTACACTGGGTTCACACGGTAAGGAGGCAATTTAATTGGCTTTGCGTCTCCAACATCGACATCATGCATCAACACAGTGGTTCTTCCTGGAGTAGCACGGAACACTTGCGGGTACTCCTGCAGTAATGCCGAAAACTCCTGCCTTTCCTTGGGAGGTAGGTGAGAAAGCTTAGTCTGGAGATCATTCATGATATCAGGATTCTTCCCCAAACTATCACTCAGGCTCATGCTGCATGGGAGAGCTTCACTTGCAGACTCGGGTGGAACAGCTACAGTGCAGACTGGATTATTTTCGTCCCGCCTGTGATATAACTTTAGCATGTTGATGTGACATAGTTGCTTGCTCTTTCTACCATCTGGTGTGGCGATGACATAGTTGACATCACTGAGTTTCTTCTCCACGAAATAAGGACCACTAAACTTGGCTTGAAGAGGTTGCCCATGCACCGGTAGCAGAATCAAAACCTGATCTCCTGGCTGAAAGTGGCGTAACCTGGACTTCTTATCATACCAAGTCTTCATCTTCTCCTGAGCAGCTCCTAAATTCTCTCTCGCCAGCTGTAAAGCAGTGGACAGCCGTTCTTTGAACTTCATCACATACTCCAGCAGGTTGACGTCATCTTCCTCCGACAGCCAGCATTCCTTGAGTAGCTTAAGGGGTCCTCTTACTTCATGGCCAAACAGCAGTTCAAAAGGTGAGAAGCCCAGTGATTCATTTGGAGATTCTCTTGCGGCAAATACAACGAATGGAAGACCTTTATCCCAGTCTTTCTGATGTTCCAAACAGTATTTCTTGAGCATCGATTTGAGTGTTTGATGATATCTCTCCAACGCTCCTTGGGTCTGGAGATGGTAAGCTGAAGACGTGATCTGGGTGATGCCCAACTCTTTCAGAGACTGCTTGAAAACGTTTGACATGAAATTACTTCCCCGGTCTGACTGTACCTCCTTGGGCAGACCAAACTTTGTGAAGTGCCCCAGCATTTCCTTAACCACGTTCTTTGCTGAGATATTTCTAAGTGGAATGGCTTCAGGATAACGAGTAGCCATATCAATCATGGTCAACACATAAGAAAATCCTGAAGAAGTCTTAGGAAGAGGGCCCACAATATCCACCAACACATGGGTGAAAGGCGCCTCAAAAGGAGGAATGGGAACTAGAGGTGCAACCTTTTCGGTCTGATTACACTTCCCCACAACTTGACAGGTGTGACAAGACTTACAATACCAGGAAACATCTCTGAAGATACCTGGCCAGTAGAAGTGTTTCAAAATCCGTGCCACAGTCTTCCTCACTCCAAGGTGTCCTGCCAAATTGGAATCATGAGCCACTCTAATGATATCCTGCCTACAAACACGAGGATGACAACTTGATGTACAACCTCCCATTCACAGTCGGCTGATGCTGTTGGGGGTCTCCACTTTCTCATAAGTACTCCTGACTTTATATAATAACAAGTAGAAGCACCAGCTGACTCTTCCTCACTGCAAGCAGAGTTAGCTAGACCTTTCAACTCAGGGTCAGCAAACTGCAACTCAACCAACTCTTGACGAGACAAATTATCAACACTACGGGGTGCTGCCTCATCTGGTGAGTGGTCCAAATTAGCAAGAAAAGTGTCAGCTAGGATAACATCATCATCATCATTATCCTCTAAATCACCAGTAACTTTAGACTTAGCCCTAGTGACAGCACATGCAGGGAACACATCAGGGACATCACAATCCTGGGTCGCAGCCACTGGCTCACTAGACAACTGAGGAGCTGGACACACTTGACTTCCACCAATATCATTTCCAAGTAAGAAAGTTACACCTGACATTGGGAGTGTCTCAACCAACCCAACCATAACGGAATCATTAACAAAACCAGACTCTAAATTCACTCTGCACAGAGGGACAGAGAAGTAATTATTCCCTACACCTTGTAAGATTACAGTTTCATCAGAGGAATTAACATTAGAGCCTAGAACACTGGTCAGCATAAGGGATTGGCAAGCACCTGTATCACGATATATTTTAACTGATTTCCTGTCATTACTGTCCAGAGGACTGACAAAACCATCAGACAGGAAATTAGCACATGAACTCTTGAGAGTGTCACCCACGTTACTGCTCAAAAGAGGAGCTCCATCATGAGAATTTAAGTTACCCTCAAAGCAGGTACAGATAACTCAGTTAAAGAATTCTGGGAACTCTCAAGGGTGGACACTAGACCAATTGACTGAATATTTAAAGACTTCTTTTTGTTCACATCACGCTGTCTCCTGAAACATTTCTCCGTAGTATGACCAAGCTTACTACAATAAGTACATTTACTTTTCTGAAATCTAGAGGTGAAGTTGGTATTTACTTCCTGAGAAACATCATCTTTATTCTCTTTCCTGTTACCTGTTCTCTGAGTAGAGGCAACGTACTTACTCTCAGCTTTCCCTTTTTCTTTAAAATATCTCTTGTGAGTGAGAACATATTCATCAGCTAAAACTGCAGCATCAGACAAATTATCTATTCTTTTCTCATCAAGATATAGGCTTACATCTTTATAAATACACCTCTTGAAGTCCTCCAGCAAAATCATCTGCTTAAATTTACCAAAATCAGAATCCACATTCTTAGAATTTAACCACTGCTCTAACAGATCTTCTTTGATTTTTGCATACTCAACATGGGATTGCTTATCTTGCTTGTAAGTTGTCCTAAATTTTACTCTATAGGCTTCAGGAACAAGCTCATAGGCCTTAAGAATCAAGCTCTGAACTGCATCATAAGTATCACATTGATCCCGAGGCAAAGATGCATAAGTTACTTGAGCTTTACCGGTGAGAACAGTTTGAAGTAGTACTAGCCAATACCTTTTTGGCCAATTAAAACCTGTAGCTACCCTCTCAAACAACTGAAAATACTTAGTTAAATCAGGTTCGTTAAAAGGAGGGACAAGTTTTACATTTTTAGCCACATCAAAATCATCAGAGCTAGATGATCCAGTTCCACATTGTTTCATGCGATACTCATGGTCTGCCTGACTCCTAGCAAGTTCAACTTGTGCGTGAAATTCAGCCTCCTTAACACAAGCCTCCTTAGCCTGAGACTCAGTCTCCTTAGCACGTGCTTGGAAATTCAGCTTCCTTCACACGAGCCTCCTGCAGGACTAGCTGTAACTTAGCTAATTCAATCTGCGTTTGCTCATTTGGAGGAGTTACATTGAACAAGCTTTTATTAATCATGCCAACAATTTGATCTTTAGAATTATGAGAGCGAACAGCAATTCCCAATTCTTGAGCAACAAGCTTAAGTTCATTGTTTGCTCTGTTTTCTACATCACACACTGTTTGCACATTTGACAAAAATCTTTGGCTTCATCAAGAGTAGTAATAGTAGACATCATGAATAAGTAACAGTCACAAAATATCAAGCAATATCCTTATGATAATATCCTGAATACCCTGGCGAGGTCGCCAAATTTATGTTACGGAACAGAGAAAGATAATGTACACTTTAAGTGAGAATACTAAAAATCACTACTGTCCCGTAAAGTTCTAGGTTCAAAACAAAGGAGTTAGGTAAAATTACAAGTTAAAGTTTAATGCTCAAACTAACAACAAAACATTCAGGACTCATAAGGATAATGTAATGGCAAAAAACAGGTTAAATATATGGTTAACTGCAATAGCCTCTATTAACACGAAATTAGCAAGAGTAAATTTACCTAAGTCAGCCCTGATAAAATGAAAATACACTGGGTAATGCTCAGTTAATGCAAGATAAATTATTACAGATACAAAATAATATTAAAACTGGCTGACAAAATGAATCCTACATAAATTACAAAAAAATCTCACTAGGCCTACAAATCAACACCTTATGCTATGCAGTACAAGGAAAAAATGCAATAACAGTTATACTCAAATTACACAGCTGCTAGATGGTTGGAGACTTCCGGAGCACTCACAGTAATAATAATGGTACAGGGGAGGACAGAGATGCGAACAAAATGAGGAGTAGATCTAAGTGGCAATGATGCAGAGACTGAGCTCATTATATAGGGGCCAGCAGAGCTTGATACAACTTGTAAGAAGGACACGCAAATGAAGCCATGGGGACAAAGAGTTGACAATCCCGCTCTGAACAACAGAAAGAATGACTTACTCTACTATAACGGTAGAAGGGGGGGACTGAGGCAGAACACGCTCGTGATCAAACATGCAGCATACTGTGCGTTAAAATTACGCAAAGGATGATGAAATCATAGGCTATGTAACAATATATATATATATATATATATATATATATATATATATATATATATATATATATATATATATATATATATATATATATATATATATATATATATATATATATATATATATATATATATATATATATATATATATATATAGAGAGAGAGAGAGAGAGAGAGAGAGAGAGAGCCTCTGTTGTACAGTGGTAAAGTGTGCGTTTTCGTACACTGGATGAACGAGGGTTCGCGCCCCGCCAGGGTAATAAACTTTGGGAGCGTTCTTCATGCCGCGTACTGCATTGGCAGACACAAGGGGTGCTGTGGCTGTAAAGTATGTTTGCACCCAGTCGGCTTGCACGGGCCGATTACACTTGGTTCACAGACTACGCACACATCCAAAGCCACTCCAAGCATAACACTTACACTTACAAGCACTTCTCACCCTACTGTACATACTGTACAGTCTCTACCAGACAGCCAAAGCCACTTGGCAGAGATACATTGGCTGTATTGTCCCCACTTTGGTCGGGATAGGCCGGTCCTGCAGTGGACACTCAGGCTAATGATATTATATATATATATATCTATATCTATATCTATATATATATATATATATATATATATATATATATATATATATATATATATATATATATATATATATATATATATATATATATATATATATATTCAGGTGTTGTTTACAAAATCCCGTGTAAAAGCTGTAAAATAAATTTTACATTGGATAATCTGGAAAAGATTTGGAAACTAGAATCTCACAACAATAATACAGTGTAAGGACAGCCCAACAGAGCAGTGATTTATTTCAGCACAAAGCATCCAGTGATCACTATATCGACTGGGCAGGCTCTAAGATTCTAGCAAGATCAAAAAGCTTAGATGAAAGAAATGTAACAGAATCTTGCCTAATTTCTGGCACATATGAAAAGAAAGTAAACATGAGCTATGGTAATTTTAAACGTGATAAATTGTAAACTGAATTAATTTTAAAGCAGTATCCCCCAGACTAACAACTGATTGTTCCCTGTCATCTCCTGACACCTGTGTGGGACACACCTAGCATTAATCCTCTAGGTCTTAAGTTAAGCAGCAGTATTTATCCCCTCCTCCTCCCTCCCTTCCCCCTCTCCTTCCCCCTTCCCCTCCTCCCTCCCCCCCATCCAACTCCCTCCTCCCCTTTCCTCCCCTCCTACTCCCTCCTCCTTTGTCAGGTGCATCCCTAATGAAGAAAAAAGAAAGGTACCAATTGTTCTGTGCATCGCCCATTTTTAGATTCAGGCCATCCTTTGTTGTGTGCCACTCCCTGCTGCAGGTGTCCATAAGTTAAGCTGCAGGTAAAAATTCAGGTCATTCTTTGTTCTGTATGCCACTCCCTGCTGCGGGTGTGCATAAAAGGGCTCAACCCTTTACGTTTCTGTCTCACTCTGTCTGAAGATGTAATATACGAAAGTACTCACTGTCGCCTCCTTTCATTTCTCATGTGGCTATTTAGCATATACAGTATATACATATATATATCCCATTGGATCCCAGGGGTGCTGGGCGAGGCATGGCGCTGGGTGGGTACTAGGCGTACTCGCCCTCCGCCTATCGGCTTGTAGTCGCGAAGCTCATAGGTCTCTACCCGGGGTTCCCCACTTTATAAAGACTTGAAAAATCCCAGTTCTGTCCAATATTCCGGACGCCGGACTCCAATGGGTTAAATATATATATATATATATATATATATATATATATATATATATATATATATATATATATATATATAGCTGTAATGTTGGAGTGGCTTTGGATATGTGTGTAGTCTGTGAACCAAGCCGACTGGGTGCAAGCATACTTTACAGTAAGCGTCACTGGTTCAACCACAGCACCCCTTGTGTCCGCCAATACAGTACGTGGACGGGTGAACACTCCCAAAGTTTATTACCCTAGCGGGGCGCTAACCCTGGTCCACCCGTGTACGAAACGCACACTCTACCACCGTACCACAGAGGCTCGATATATATATATATATATATATATATATATATATATATATATATATATATATATATATATATATATTGTTACGGAACAGAGAAAGATAACGTACACTTTAAGTGAGAATACTAAGAGTCACTACTGTCCCGTAAAGTTCCAGGTTCAAAACAAAAGAGTTAGGTAAAATTACAAGTTAAAGTTTAATGCTCAAACTAACAACAAAACATTCAGGACTCATAAGGATAATGTAATGGCAAATAAACAGGTTAAATATATGGTTAACTGCAATAGCCTCTATTAACACGAAATTAGCAAGAGAAAATTTATCTAAGTCAGCCCTGATAAAATGAGATACCAGATAATACTCAATGAATGCCAGATAAATTATTACAGATACAAACTATTATCAAAAATGACTGACATAAAACCCAACATTAATCAAAAACCTCACTAGGCCTAAGAATTAACCTTATGCTACACAGTACAAGAAAAAATGCAATAACACTTATACTCAAATTACGCACAGCTGCTAGATGTTTGGAGATTTCTTGAGCACTCACAATAATAATATCTGTACAGGGAAGACAGAGATGTGAACGAAATGAGGAGTAGATCTAAGTGGCAATGATGCAGAGACTGAGCTCATTATATAGGGGCCAGGAGAGCTTGATACAACTTGTAAGAAGGACGCGCAAATGAAGCCATGGGGACAAAGAGCTGAAAATCCCGCTCTGAATAACAGAGAGAACGACTTACTCTACTATAACGGTAGAAGGGGGGACTGAGGCTGAACACGCTCGTGATCAAACATGCAGCAATCTGTGCGTTAAAATTACACAAAGGATGATGAAATCATGGGCTATGTAACACCTCCCCCACAAAGAAAAAGAAATTTACAAAGGAAATTTCTTATTACTCTAAAACAATCTGTCTAAAGTCTAGATAAGCAATCTGCAATAACATTTTCTTTCCCCTTGACATGTTGTATGTCTAATGAATACTCCTGAAGAAGTAGACTCCATCTTGTCAATCTCTGATTTTTATCTTTAAACTTACTAAGGAATTTCAGTGGGTTATGATCGGTATAAATGACTATGGGGTCAAAACCAGAACACAATAAAAATGAAAAATGCTGTAAACCCAAAAATCAAGGCCAAAAGCTCTTTCTCAATAGTTGAGTAGTTCTTTTGAGGTGGAGTGAACTTCTTACTGTAATAAGATACAGGATGTTCAATACCCTGATCATCCTCTTGCAGCAAAACAGCCCCAGCTCCTGTATCACTTGCATCAACAGCCATCTTAAAAGGCTTAGCAAAATTTGGAGTAGCGAGCACTGGCTGACTTAATAGAATAGCTTTAAGTTTGTTGAAAGAGGATTCACAGTTATCGGTCCAGACAAATTTAACTCCCTTTTTCAGTAGGTCTGTAAGTGGTGATACAAGAATAGAAAAGTTAAGAACAAATCTCCTGTAATAACCTACCATTCCCAAAAATCTTTGTAGCTCTTTCCTACTTTTAGGTCTGGGAAGATCACTTATAACCTGAACCTTAGCTGCTGGTGGTGCAACATGTCCATCACCAATTACATACCCAAGGTACTGAACTTTAGCTTGACCAAACTCACACTTTGATAAATTAGCTACAAGATTAGCATGAACTAAACGGTCAAGAAATTTACTGACATGGCATAGGTGATCTTTCCAGTTGTCACTGAAGATTAATACATCATCAATATAAACAACACACCCTGCCAAAACCTCTGTTACAACATTCATGAGCTTCTGAAATGTGGCTGGTGCATTCTTCATACCATACGGCATTACAGAACATGCAAAGCCTTTCCTAGTGTTACAAAACAGGAGATCTCCCTAGCACGTTCAGTCATAGGTACTTGCCAGTATCCCTTTAACAAATCAAACTTACTTATGTACCTAGCCTTTCCGATCTTGTCTATGCAATCTTCCACACGAGGGAGAGGGTAAGTGTCTGTTTTGGTTATCTGATTAACACGTCTGTAGTCAATGCAAAGCCGCTGTGACCCACCTGGCTTAGGGACTAGAGTGACAGGAGAACTCCACTCACTCTGACAGGGCTCAATCATCTTGTGGTCCAACAGGTAGCCAAGCTCCTTCTGGATGAGAGGAACTTTCACTGGGTTCACACGGTAAGGAGGCAATTTAATTGGCTTTGCGTCTCCAACATCGACATCATGCATCAACACAGTGGTTCTTCCTGGAGTAGCACGGAACACTTGCGGGTACTCCTGCAGTAATGCTGAAAACTCCTGCCTTTCCTCGGGAGGTAGATGAGAAAGCTTATTCTGGAGATCATTCATGATATCAGGATTCTTCCCCAAACTATCACTCAGGCTCATGTTGCATGGGAGAGCTTCACTTGCAGACTCGGTGGAACAGCTACAGTGCAGACTGGATTATTTTCGTCCCACCTGCGATATAACTTTAGCATGTTGATGTGACATAGTTGCTTGCTCTTTCTACCATCTGGTGTGGCGATGACATAGTTGACATCACTGAGTTTCTTCTCCACGAAATAAGGACCACTAAACTTGGCTTGAAGAGGTTGCCCATGCACCGGTAGCAGAATCAAAACCTGATCTCCTGGCTGAAAGTGGCGTAACCTGGACTTCTTATCATACCAAGTCTTCATCTTCTCCTGAGCAGCTCCTAAATTCTCTCTCACCAGCTGTAAAGCAGTGGACAGCCGTTCTTTGAACTTCATCACATACTCCAGCAGGTTGACGTCATCTTCCTCCGACAGCCAGCATTCCTTGAGTAGCTTAAGGGGTCCTCTTACTTCATGGCCAAACAGCAGTTCAAAAGGTGAGAAGCCCAGTGATTCATTTGGAGATTCTCTTGCGGCAAATACAACGAATGGAAGACCTTTATCCCAGTCTTTCTGATGTTCCAAACAGTATTTTTTTGAGCATCGATTTGAGTGTTTGATGATATCTCTCCAACGCTCCTTGGGTCTGGGGATGGTAAGCTGAAGACGTGATCTGGGTGATGCCCAACTCTTTCAGAGACTGCTTGAAAACGTTTGACATGAAATTACTTCCCCGGTCTGACTGTACCTCCTTGGGCAGACCAAACTTTGTGAAGAGCCCCAGCATTTCCTTAACCACGTTCTTTGCTGAGATATTTCTAAGTGGAATGGCTTCAGGATAACGAGTAGCCACATCAATCATGGTCAACACATAAGAAAATCCTGAAGAAGTCTTAGGAAGAGGGCCCACAATATCCACCAACACATGGGTGAAAGGCGCCTCAAAAGGAGGAATGGGAACTAGAGGTGCAACCTTTTCGGTCTGATTACACTTCCCCACAACTTGACAGGTGTGACAAGACTTACAATACCAGGAAACATCCCTGAAGATACCTGGCCAGTAGAAGTGTTTCAAAATGCGTGCCACAGTCTTCCTCACACCAAGGTGTCCTGCCAAACTGGAATCATGAGCCACTCTAATGATATCCTGCCTACAAACACGAGGGATGACAACTTGATGTACAACCTCCCATTCACAGTCGGCTGATGCTGTTGGGGGTCTCCACTTCCTCATAAGTACTCCTGACTTTATATAATAACAAGTAGAAGCACCAGCTGACTCTTCCTCACTGCAAGCAGAGTTAGCTAGACCTTTCAACTCAGGGTCAGCAACCTGCAACTCAACCAACTCTTGACGAGACAAATTATCAACACTACGGGGTACTGCCTCATCTGGTGAGTGGTCCAAATTAGCAAGAAAAGTGTCAGCTAGGATAACATCATCATCATCATTATCCTCTAAATCACCAGTAACTTTAGACTTAGCCCTAGTGACAGCACATGCAGGGAACACATCAGGGACATCACAATCCTGGGTCGCAGCCACTGGCTCACTAGACAACTGAGGAGCTGGACACACTTGACTTCCACCAATATCATTTCCAAGTAAGAAAGTTACACCTGACATTGGGAGTGTCTCAACCAACCCAACCATAACGGAATCATTAACAAAACCAGACTCTAAATTCACTCTGCACAGAGGGACAGAGAAGTAATTATTCCCTACACCTTGTAAGATTACAGTTTCATCAGAGGAATTAACATTAGAGCCTAGAACACTGGTCAGCATAAGGGATTGGCAAGCACCTGTATCACGATATATTTTAACTGATTTCCTGTCATTACTGTCCAGAGGACTGACAAAACCATCAGACAGGAAATTAGCACATGAACTCTTGAGAGTGTCACCCACGTTACTGCTCAAAAGAGGAGCTCCATCATGAGAATTTAAGTTACCCTCAAAGCAGGTACAGATAACTCAGTTAAAGAATTCTGGGAACTCTCAAGGGTGGACACTAGACCAATTGACTGAATATTTAAAGACTTCTTTGTTCACATCACGCTGTCTCCTGAAACATTTCTCCGTAGTATGACCAAGCTTACTACAATAAGTACATTTACTTTTCTGAAATCTAGAGGTGAAGCTGGTATTTACTTCCTGAGAAACATCATCTTTATTCTCTTTCCTGTTACCTGTTCTCTGAGTAGAGGCAACGTACTTACTCTCAGCTTTCCCTTTTTCTTTAAAATATCTCTTGTGAGTGAGAACATATTCATCAGCTAAAACTGCAGCATCAGACAAATTATCTATTCTTTTCTCATCAAGATATAGGCTTACATCTTTATAAATACACCTCTGGAAGTCCTCCAGCAAAATCATCTGCTTAAATTTACCAAAATCAGAATCCACATTCTTAGAATTTAACCACTGCTCTAACAGATCTTCTTTGATTTTTGCATACTCAACATGGGATTGCTTATCTTGCTTGTAAGTTGTCCTAAATTTTACTCTATAGGCTTCAGGAACAAGCTCATAGGCCTTAAGAATCAAGCTCTTAACTGCATCATAATTATCACATTGATCCTGAGGCAAAGATGCATAAGTTACTTGAGCTTTACCGGTGAGAACAGTTTGAAGTAGTACTAGCCAATACCTTTTTGGCCAATTAAAACTCTGTAGCTACCCTCTCAAACAACTGAAAATACTTAGTTAAATCAGGTTCGTTAAAAGGAGGGACAAGTTTTACATTTTTAGCCACATCAAAATCATCAGAGCTAGATGATCCAGTTCCACATTGTTTCATGCGATACTCATGGTCTGCCTGACTCCTAGCAAGTTCAACTTGTGCGTGAAATTCAGCCTCCTTAACACAAGCCTCCTTAGCTCTGAGACTCAGTTTCCTTAGCACGTGCTTGAAATTCAGCTTCCTTCACACGAGCCTCCTGCAGGACTAGCTGTAACTTAGCTAATGCAATCTGCGTTTGCTCATTTGGAGGAGTTACATTAAACAAGCTTTCATTAATCATGTCAACAATTTGATCTTTAGAATGATGAGAGCGAACAGCAATTCCCAATTCTTGAGCAACAAGCTTAAGTTCATTCTTTGTTCTGTTTTCTACATCACACACTGTTTGCACATTTGACAAAAAAATCTTTGGCTTCATCAAGTGTAGTAATAGTAGACATCATGAATAAGTAACAGTCACAAAATATCAAGCAATATCCTTATGATAATATCCTGAATACCCTGGCGAGGTCGCCAAATTTATGTTACGGAACAGAGAAAGATAATGTACACTTTAAGTGAGAATACTAAAAATCACTACTATCCCGTAAAGTTCCAGGTTCAAAACAAAGGAGTTAGGTAAAATTACAAGTTAAAGTTTAATGCTCAAACTAACAACAAAACATTCAGGACTCACAAGGATAATGTAATGGCAAAAAACAGGTTAAATATATGGTTAACTGCAATAGCCTCTATTAACACGAAATTAGCAAGAGTAAATTTACCTAAGTCAGCCCTGATAAAATGAAAATACACTGGGTAATGCTCAGTTAATGCAAGATAAATTATTACAGATACAAAATAATATTAAAACTGGCTGACAAAATGAATCCTACATAAATTACAAAAACTCACTAGGCCTACAAATCAACACCTTATGCTATGCAGTACAAGGAAAAATGCAATAACAGTTATACTCAAATTACACAGCTGCTAGATGGTTGGAGGCTTCCGGAGCACTCACAGTAATAATAATGGTACAGGGGAGGACAGAGATGTGAACAAAATGAGGAGTAGATCTAAGTGGCAATGATGCAGAGACTGAGCTCATTATATAGGGGCCAGCAGAGCTTGATACAACTTGTAAGAAGGACACGCAAATGAAGCCATGGGGACAAAGAGTTGACAATCCCGCTCTGAACAACAGAAAGAATGACTTACTCTACTATAACGGTAGAAGGGGGGGACTGAGGCAGAACACGCTCGTGATCAAACATGCAGCATACTGTGCGTTAAAATTACGCAAAGGATGATGAAATCATAGGCTATGTAACAATATATATATATATATATATATATATATATATATATATATATATATATATATATAGAGAGAGAGAGAGAGAGAGAGAGAGAGAGAGAGAGAGAGCCTCTGTTGTACAGTGGTAAAGTGTGCGTTTTCGTACACTGATGAACGAGGGTTCGCGCCCCGCCAGGGTAATAAACTTTGGGAGCGTTCTTCATGCCGCATACTGCATTGGCGGACACAAGGGGTGCTGTGGCTGTAAAGTATGTTTGCACCCAGTCGGCTTGCACGGGCCGATTACACTTGGTTCACAGACTACGCACACATCCAAAGCCACTCCAGCATAACACTTACACTTACAAGCACTTCTCACCCTACTGTACATACTGTACAGTCTCTACCAGACAGCCAAAGCCACTTGGCAGAGATACATTGGCTGTATTGTCCCCACTTTGGTCGGGATAGGCCGGTCCTGCAGTGGACACTCAGGCTAATGATATTATATATATATATATATATATATATATATATATATATATATATATATATATATATATATATATATATATATATTCAGGTGTTGTTTACAAAATCCCGTGTAAAAGCTGTAACAAATTTTACATTGGACAATCTGGAAAAGATTTGGAAACTAGAATCTCACAACAAAAATACAGTGTAAGGACAGCCCAACAGAGCAGTGATTTATTTCAGCACAAAGCATCCAGTGATCACTATATCGACTGGGCAGGCTCTAAGATTCTGGCAAGATCAAAAAACTTAGATGAAAGAAATGTAACAGAATCTTGCCTAATTTCTGGCACATATGAAAAGAAAGTAAACATGAGCTATGGTAATTTTAAACGTGATATATTGTAAACTGAATTAATTTTAAAGCAGTATCCCCCAGACTAACAACTGATTGTTCCCTGTCATCTCCTGACACCTGTGTGGGACACACCTAGCATTAATCCTCTAGGTCTTAAGTTAAGCAGCAGTATTTATCCCCTCCTCCTCCTCCCTTCCCCCTCTCCCCTTCCCCCTTCCCCTCCTCCCCTCCCCCATCCAACTCCCTCCCCCTCCCCTTTCCTCCCCTCCTACTCCCTCCTCCTTTGTCACGTGCATCCCTTAGGAAGAAAAAAAAAAAAATGTACCTATCGTTCTTTGCATCGCCCATTTTTAGATTCAGGTCATCCTTTGTTGTGTGTCACTCCCTGCTGCAGGTGTCCATAAGTTAAGCTGCAGGTAAAAATTCAGGTCATCCTTTGTTCTGTGTGCCACTCCCTGTTGCGGGTGTGCATAAAAGGGCTCAACCCTTTACGTTTCTGTCTCACTCTGTCTGAAGATGTAATATACGAAAGTACTCACTGTCGCTCCTTTCATTTCTCCTGTGGCTATTTAGCATATACAGTATATACAAATATATATTCCATTGGATCCCAGGGGTGCTGGGCGAGGCATGGCGCTGGGTGGGTACTAGGCGTACCGCCCTCCGCCTATCGGCTTGTAGTCGCGAAGCTCATAGGTCTCTACCCGGGGGTTCCCCACTTTATAAAGACTTTAAAAATCCCAGTTCTGTCCAATATTCCGGACGCCGGACTCCAATGGGTTAAATATATATATATATATATATATATATATATATATATATATATATATATATATATATATATCATCATCATTAGCCGTTTTGAGTATCCACTGCAGGACCGGCCTATCCCGAGCGAAGTCGGGATGATACAACCAATGTATTTCTACCAAGTGGCTTAGGCTGTCTGGTGGAGATTGTATGTAGAGTGAGAAGTGCTTGTAAGTGTAGCTGTAATGTTGGAGTGGCTTTGGATATGTGTGTAGTCTGTGAACCAAGCCGACTGGGTGCAAGCATACTTTACAGTAAGCGTCACTGGTTAAACCACAGCACCCCTTGTGTCCGCCAATACAGTACGTGGACGGGTGAACACTCCCAAAGTTTATTACCCTAGCGGGGCGCTAACCCTGGTCCACCCGTGTACGAAACGCACACTCTACCACCGTACCACAGAGGCTCGATATATATATATATATATATATATATATATATATATATATATATATATATATATATATATATATATATATATATATATATATATATTGTTACAGAACAGAGAAAGATAACGTTCACTTTAAGTGAGAATACTAAGAGTCACTACTGTCCCGTAAAGTTCCAGGTTCAAAACAAAAGAGTTAGGTAAAATTACAAGTTAAAGTTTAATGCTCAAACTAACAACAAAACATTCAGGACTCATAAGGATAATGTAATGGCAAATAAACAGGTTAAATATATGGTTAACTGCAATAGCCTCTATTAACACGAAATTAGCAAGAGTAAATTTATCTAAGTCAGCCCTGATAAAATGAGATACCAGATAATACTCAGTGAATGCCAGATAAATTATTACAGATACAAACTATTATCAAAAATGACTGACATAAAAACCAACATTAATCAAAAACCTCACTAGGCCTAAGAATTAACCTTATGCTACACAGTACAAGAAAAAATGCAATAACACTTATACTCAAATTACACACAGCTGCTAGATGTTTGGAGATTTCTTGAGCACTCACAATAATAATATCTGTACAGGGGAGGACAGAGATGTGAACGAAATGAGGAGTAGATCTAAGTGGCAATGATGCAGAGACTGAGCTCATTATATAGGGGCCAGGAGAGCTTGATACAACTTGTAAGAAGGACGCGCAAATGAAGCCATGGGGACAAAGAGCTGAAAATCCCGCTCTGAATAACAGAGAGAACGACTTACTCTACTATAACGGTAGAAGGGGGGACTGAGGCAGAACACGCTCGTGATCAAACATGCAGCAACTGTGCGTTAAAATTACACAAAGGATGATGAAATCATGGGCTATGTAACACCTCCCCACAAAGAAAAAGAAATTTACAAAGGAAATTTCTTATTACTCTAAAACAATCTGTCTAAAGTCTAGATAAGCAATCTGCAATAACATTTTCTTTCCCCTTGACATGTTGTATGTCTAATGAATACTCCTGAAGAAGTAGACTCCATCTTGTCAATCTCTGATTTTTATCTTTAAACTTACTAAGGAATTTCAGTGGGTTATGATCGGTATAAATGACTATGGGGTCAAAACCAGAACACAAATAAAATGAAAAATGCTGTAAACCCAAAATCAAGGCCAAAAGCTCTTTCTCAATAGTTGAGTAGTTCTTTTGAGGTGGAGTGAACTTCTTACTGTAATAAGATACAGGATGTTCAATACCCTGATCATCCTCTTGCAGCAAAACAGCCCCAGCTCCTGTATCACTTGCATCAACAGCCATCTTAAAAGGCTTAGCAAAATTTTGAGTATGAGCACTGGCTGACTTAATAGAATAGCTTTAAGTTTGTTGAAAGAGGATTCACAGTTATCGGTCCAGACAAATTTAACTCCCTTTTTCAGTAGGTCTGTAAGTGGTGATACAAGAATAGAAAAGTTAAGAACAAATCTCCTGTAATAACCTACCATTCCCAAAAATCTTTGTAGCTCTTTCCTACTTTTAGGTCTGGGAAGATCACTTATAACCTGAACCTTAGCTGCTGGTGGTGCAACATGTCCATCACCAATTACATACCCAAGGTACTGAACTTTAGCTTGACCAAACTCACACTTTGATAAATTAGCTACAAGATTAGCATGAACTAAACGGTCAAGAAATTTACTGACATGGCATAGGTGATCTTTCCAGTTGTCACTGAAGATTAATACATCATCAATATAAACAACACACCCTGCCAAAACCTCTGTTACAACATTCATGAGTTCTGAAATGTGGCTGGTGCATTCTTCATACCATACGGCATTACAGAACATGCAAAAGCCTTTCCTAGTGTTACAAAACAGGAGATCTCCCTAGCACGTTCAGTCATAGGTACTTGCCAGTATCCCTTTAACAAATCAAACTTACTTATGTACCTAGCCTTTCCGATCTTGTCTATGCAATCTTCACAAGGGAGAGGGTAAGTGTCTGCTTTGGTTATCTGATTAACACGTCTGTAGTCAATGCAAAGCCGCTGTGACCCACCTGGCTTAGGGACTAGAGTGACAGGAGAACTCCACTCACTCTGACAGGGCTCAATCATCTTGTGGTCCAACAGGTAGCCAAGCTCCTTCTGGATGAGAGGAACTTTCACTGGGTTCACACGGTAAGGAGGCAATTTAATTGGCTTTGCGTCTCCAACATCGACATCATGCATCAACACAGTGGTTCTTCCTGGAGTGGCACGGAACACTTAAGGGTACTCCTGCAGTAATGCCGAAAACTCCTGCCTTTCCTTGGGAGGTAGATGAGAAAGCTTAGTCTGGAGATCATTCATGATATCAGGATTCTTCCCCAAACTATCACTCAGGCTCATGCTGCATGGGAGAGCTTCACTTGCAGACTCTGGGTGGAACAGCTACAGTGCAGACTGGATTATTTTCGTCCCGCCTGTGATATAACTTTAGCATGTTGATGTGACATAGTTGCTTGCTCTTTCTACCATCTGGTGTGGCGATGACATAGTTGACATCACTGAGTTTCTTCTCCACGAAATAAGGACCACTAAACTTGGCTTGAAGAGGTTGCTCATGCACCGGTAGCAGAATCAAAACCTGATCTCCTGGCTGAAAGTGGCGTAACCTGGACTTCTTATCATACCAAGTCTTCATCTTCTCCTGAGCAGCTCCTAAATTCTCTCTCGCCAGCTGTAAAGCAGTGGACAGCCGTTCTTTGAACTTCATCACATACTCCAGCAGGTTGACGTCATCTTCCTCCGACAGCCAGCATTCCTTGAGTAGCTTAAGGGGTCCTCTTACTTCATGGCCAAACAGCAGTTCAAAAGGTGAGAAGCTCCAGTGATTCATTTGGAGATTCTCTTGCGGCAAATACAACGAATGGAAGACCTTTATCCCAGTCTTTCTGATGTTCCAAACAGTATTTCTTGAACATCGATTTGAGTGTTTGATGATATCTCTCCAACGCTCCTTGGGTCTGGGGATGGTAAGCTGAAGACGTGATCTGGGTGATGCCCAACTCTTTCAGAGACTGCTTGAAAACGTTTGACATGAAATTACTTCCCGGTCTGACTGTACCTCCTTGGGCAGACCAAACTTTGTGAAGAGCCCCAGCATTTCCTTAACCACGTTCTTTGCTGAGATATTTCTAAGTGGAATGGCTTCAGGATAACGAGTAGCCATATCAATCATGGTCAACACATAAGAAAATCCTGAAGAAGTCTTAGGAAGAGGGCCCACAATATCCACCAACACATGGGTGAAAGGCGCCTCAAAAGGAGGAATGGGAACTCAGAGGTGCAACCTTTTCTGGTCCTGATTACACTTCCCCACAACTTGACAGGTGTGACAAGACTTACAATACCAGGAAACATCCCTGAAGATGCCTGGCCAAGTTTAGTAGAAGTGTTTCAAAGTTATGTGCTGCCACAGATCTTCCTCAACAATTCAAGGTGTCCTGCCAAACTGGAATCATGAGCTTTACTCTGAATGATATCCATGCCTACAAACACGAGGGATGACAACTTGATGTACAACTCCCATTCACAGTCGGCTGATGCTGTTGGGAGTCTCCACTTCCTCATAAGTACTCCTGACTTTGGATATAATAACAAGTAGAAAGCACCCCAGCTGACTCTTCCTCACTGCAAGCAGAGTTAGCTAGACCTTTCAACTCAGGGGTCAGCAACCTGCAACTCAACCAACTCTTGACGAGACAAATTATCAACACTACGGGCATTACTGCCTCATCTGGTGAAGTGGTCCAAATTAGCAAGAAAAGTGGTCAGCTAGGGATAACATCATCATCATCATTATCCTCTAAATCACCAGTAACTTTAGACTTAGCCCCTAGTGACAGCAACAACACACTGCAGGGGAACACATCAGGGACATCACAATCCTGGGTCGCAGCCACTGGCTTCACTAGGGACAACTGAGGAGCTGGACACACTTTGGACTTCCAACCAATATCATTTCCAAGTAAAAAGAAAGTTACACTCTGACATTGGGAGTGTCTCAACCAACCCAACCATAACGGAATCATTAACAAAACCAGACTCTAAATTCACTCTGCACAGAGGACAGAGAAGTAATTATTCCCTACACCTTGTAAGATTACAGTTTCATCAGAGGAATTAACATTAGAGCCTAGGAACACTGGGTCAGCATAAGGGATTGGCAAGCACCTGGGTATCACGATATAGTATTTTTCTTAACTGGATTTCCTGTCATTAACTGTCCAGAGGACTGACAAAACCATCGAGACAGAAATTGAGCACTTTATAGAACTCTTGAGAGTGTTTCACCATTGCAGCGTTACTGCTCACAAAAGAGGAGCTCCATCATGAGAATTTAAGTTACCCCTGTGCAAAGCAGGTACAGATAACCTTAAAGTTAAAGAATTCTGGGAACTCTCTCAAGGGTGAGACACTAGACCCAAGGCCTGACTGAATATTTAAAGACTTCTTTTTGTTCACACTGGTCACGCTGTCTCCTGAAACATTTCTCCAAGTAGTATGACCAAGCTTACTACAATAAGTACATTTTACTTTTCTGAAATCTAGAGGTGAAGCTGGTATTTACTTCCTGAGAAACATCATCTTTATTCTCTTTCCTGTTACACTGTTCTCTGAGTAGAGGCAACTGTACTTACTCTCCAGCTTTCCCTTTTTCTTTCAAATATCTCTTGTGAGTAGAGAACATATCAATCAGCTAAAACTGCAGCATTCAGACAAATTATCTATTCTTTTTCATCCTTAAAGATATAGGCTTACATCTTTATAAATACACCTCTTGAAGTCCTCTTCTCTGAGCAAAATCTCATCTGCTTAAATTCTACCAAAATCAGAATCCACATTCTTAGGAATTTAACCCTTACTGCTCTCAGACAGATCTTCTTTGATTTTCTGCATACTCAACATGGGGATTGCTTATCTTGCTTGTAAGTTCTGTCCTAAATTTTATCTCTATAGGCTTCAGGAATCAAGCTCATAGGCCTTAAGAATCAAGCTCTTAACTTGCATCATATGCACCCCATTGAGAATCACATTGATCCTGAGGCAAAGATGCATAAGTTTACTTTGTAAGCTTTACCGGTGAGAACAGTTTGAAGTGCAGTACTAGCCAATACCTTTTTGGCCAATTAAAACCTGTAGCTTACCCTCTCAAACAACCTTGAAAATACTTAGTTAAATCAGTGTTCTGTTAAAAGAGGAGGGACAAGTTTTACATTTTCTAGCCGCCACATCAAAATCATCAGAGCTAGATAGAGTCCAGTTCCACATTGTTTCATGCGATATCTGCATGGTCTGCCTGACTCCTACTTAAGCAAGTCGCTCAACTTGTGCGTGAGAATTCAGCCTCCTTAACACAAGCCCTCCTTAGCCTGAGACTCAGTCTCCTTAGCACGTGCTTGGAAATTCAGCTTCCTTCCACACGAGCCTCCTGCAGGACATTAGCTGTAACTTAGAAGACCTAATTCAATCTGCGTTTGCTCATTTGGAGGAGTTACATTAAAACAAGCTTTCTGCATTAATCCATGTCAACAATTTGATTCTTTAGAATGATTGAGAGCGAACAGCAATTCCCAATTCTTGAGCAACAAGCTTAAGTTCATTCTTTGTTCTGTTTTCTACATCACACACTGTTTGCACATTTGACAAAAAATCTTTGGCTTCATCAAGTGTAATAATAGTAGACATCATGAATAAGTAACAG
>NW_027644777.1:0-24990 GCF_032717465.1 Coenobita brevimanus | reverse complement strand
CCCAGACCGGAGGAGGGAACGAAGATTGTGCCATGTAAATATGTTGAAGGAGTACCACAGGCGAGACGCAGACCCCCTAGTGCTGTATGCATGGTGTCGGCTGTCAAGATGGCGGAGGATGAGGGCTGCCCTTTGACTCTGGACCAGATGACCAGTTGGAGAGAAAACCATGAAGCTTGGAGTGCACTGACTGATAAACTCTCCCACTTGACTGCAGAGAAGTGTGCTGAGCTTGTTGCCCTTCTCAGGAAGTTCCCTGATGTCTTCCAGGACACCCCAGGATGGACGGAAGTGGCACAGCACGACGTGGACGTTGGAGATGCCAGCCCTGTAAAGCAGTCCCCCTACTGGGCTAGTCCTCAGAAGCAGACCATCATTCAAGAGGAGCTGAACTACATGTTGCAGCAGGGGCTAATCGAGTCCTGTCAAAGTGAGTGGTACTCTCCGTTCATAGTGGTTCCAAAACCCGATGGGTCACATTACTTTTGTATTGATTATCTTAAAGTCAAATCCCTCACCAAAACTGATACTTACCCACTTCCTAGAGTAGATGATTGTGTGGACGCGATAAGCAGTGCTAAGTTTATCACAAAATTAGATTTGATGAAGGGATATTGGCAAGTCCCACTCACAGAAATGGCCCAAGAAATTTCCTGTTTTGTGGTTGGTGGCAGGACTTATGAATGGAAGGTCATGCCCTGTGGTATGAAGAATGCTCCTGCCACCTTCCAAAGGCTGATGAATGATCTTACCAAGGATGTTAAAGGTTGTGTTACTTATATAGATGTTATTTTTGGCAACACATAGGAACAACACTTGAGCCAACTAGATGCCTCGCTGCAGAGACTGTCCTCTGCTAACTTAATGCTTAATTTAACTAAATGTGAATTTGTGAGGGCTCGAGTGCAGTACCTAGGTTATGTGGTCGGTTTAGGCCAAGTGAGTCCACCTGATGTTAAAGTTCAGGCCATTGTCAATTCCTTCCAACCCCAAAATAAGAGAGAGTTGCAACGATTCTTGGGTATGGTAGGGTACTACGGACGTTTTGTCCTGAACTTCTCTGATCTTGTAGCTCCCCTTACTGATTTGTTAAGGAGTCAAGTATGAGTGGAAGCTAGAATGTGAGGAAGCTTATTCTAAAGTCAAAGCCATCCTGTCAAGTCATCCAGTGCTTCAAGCTCCCAATTTTGATAAACTCTTTAAATTAGCTGTTGATGCCAGTGGCTTTGGGGCTGGCGCAGTTTTGCTTCAGGGCAATGATCAAGGCTTTGAGATGCCTGTGTGCTATTTTAGCAAAAAGTTCATTAAGGCCCAGAGAAATTATTCATCTATTGAGAAAGAACTCCTTGCACTCATACTTGCCCTTCAACACTTCTCTGTATATGTTGGTCCAGGGTCAGGTGATGTTGTAGTGTACACTGATCACCACCCTCTGAAATTTTTGTCCCGATTTAAGGACAAAAATCTAAGATTGACCCGCTGGGCCCAATTTTTGCAACAATACGCCCTTGATGTAAGACGTGTAAAAGGTGTTAGTAATGTTTTAGCATATTACCTGTCCAGAACTTAGATTGTACAGTATCCAGAAATTTCCCAAGGGGAAATTTCTTCTCTCAGGAAGGAAGGTGTTACTGGTGTAGTTAACCTGAGTAGTGAATGGGTGAAATAGAAATGTGTGATAATGTAAGGAGACAGGTGGGTCATCAAGAACAGTAAATCGTTTCTTATCAGTTTTGCGGGCTGTAAGGGGTGACCCTCGTCCCCATCTGTGTTTACTTAGTGGTCAACTGGACTGATAACACATCAGATGTTTTTCTCACAAACTGCATAGGAATTCCTCTTGTTCTTGAAATACTGGGTGTGACATAATGTGGGAGCAGCAAAGTAGGGATCTTTGCCAATTAGAAGCCTAAATGGTGCTTTCGTCACGTTCTTGATGGCACGCAATTATTTATGTGTGGAGTGTAAGAAGCCCCCATTGGTAGCAGATGCCTCTATAGTTGCTGAGTGGCAGAAGATTATTTTTAAGACAGCCTAGTGGTTAATTAGCTGAGAGAGGCGGAGTAAGTCTGCTTTTATAAGCTCAAGGAAAATGTGAGGAGACACAATTTGTCTCATTTTGTACAGACACACACTTTGTTTCATTTTTTTTTTGTACACACATTTTTGTACACATTTTGTCATATTAACTGTTACGGTACACTTTTGTCACATTCTGTTGCACTTTTCCCCAACATTACTCAATACGTGACTTTGATTACAAAACACACTGTTTGTGCACCATTTCCCATTTTTGGTTCACTCGTCCATATATGTACACCAGTGTGTGAATTATATCTGGATTAAATCTTCGAAGTCTCCACGTTTCCTCGAGCTTTGTGAGTATTAAGCCTCCACTGAGTGTGTTCTGGTTAGGTAAGAAATAACTTGTTTTATATTTGTATTCTAAGGCCTATATGAATCCTCCTTTTACAAAACGAACCCTGGTTTCTTGTAAACTGTACCTTATCCCTTTTGGTAATTAATGAAGGCCTAAGAGTACACCATAACATACACTCTCATAACAATTTGCCAACCTCACCAGGATAACTCTGTAACACAATATTGGCATCTTTGGCCACATACACAGTGCTTACTCTCACCTACTTAACTATAATTAGTAATCATGGCCCAAATGAGTGGTAGTGATGTGAGAGCATTTTTTTATTCTAAGCTTTCCCCAACCAGAGTAAAAACACTCACAAAACACGAGTTCATATTGCTTGCCCAGGCCTAACAGTTGAGACTTCCTGCCTCAGTCACTAAGACTAAGTTACTTGATTTAATATTGGACACCATGTTTGAGCAATGTGAGTCCTCCATAGCTAGTTCTGAGCCATTTGATACTGCACAAGATGTTGACCCTTGACCCTGAGCCTTTGCCATCGGAGATACGTGGCCCTAGTGATTTTTCTGCTCGTGATACTGGCGACAATGTGCAACTTGAGTTAGCCAGAATTAAGCTAAGGGAACTTGAAGTGCAAGCCAAAATGAGGGAAACAGAATTACAGGCTCAAATGAGACAAAAGGAAATTGATCACGAATTCAGACTGAAGCACCCTGATAGTTTACCTAGAGCTAGTAGTTCATCTGCAAGGGAATCTTTTGATGTTGCTAGGAACATTTAACTAGTACCTCCCTTTAATGAGCAAGATGTCACTAAGTATTTCCATATGTTTGAAAATGTGGCAAGTCGTCTCTCGTGGCCAAAAGACTCTTGGACAGTACTGCTGCAGAGTGTTTTGAAAGGAAAGGCTCAAGAGGCTTATATTTCTTTATCTGTTGATCAAAGTGATAACTATGTTTTAAAGATGTCATTCTCAAAGCATATGAACTCGTGCCAGAGGCATACAGTATAGGCTTAAATTTAGATCCACCTTTAACAGAAAGATCAGACTCATGTGGAATATGCTAGAGTACTCACAGACTTATTTGATCAATGGTTGCATTCTAAGAAAGTTGATTTCTGTAAACTTAAAAAATTAAAGATCTTGGAGAACTTCACTGGTAAGATAGATAGGGATGTGGCTACATACATAGTGGAGAAAGATTTAAATACTCTAGCTGAGGCTGCTGTTGTAGCAGATAACTATAGTATAATTCATAAGCATGAACGTAAGCCTCAGTTATTTGTTAAGGGTTAGAGAGAGAACTAACCAGGTTTTGTGAACCCTTCTTCTGGTAAAGACAAGTTAATGTCAAGTGACACTAATGGGAACACTGCAACCCCAAAGAATGTTAGTTCTACGAAAGTAAATGAGGACAGTGCTGCCAGAGGGTCAAGAAAAAGTGTCAGACTTTGCCAGTATTGCCAGAAAACGGGGCACTTGGAGGATTGATGCTGGAAAAAGCGAGGGAAAAGCTCCTCTGTAAAATCTGTTTCTTTGTTAAACTCTTGGAGATCTATTGACACCAATAGAGAGCAGCCACCCACAGATATTGTTAGCGGTAGTCAGACATAACCCCAGCAGGTGCATAATGTTGATAAGGCCAGAGTGGAGCAGTCAGTGGTGGATAGACAGACCCCTGTAGAGCCGCTGTTAGACACTAGTAAGACTAGAGCAGTGCAGCCGTCAGGTTCAGGTGAAAGTGGTAATAAGACTCCAGCAGAGTGTCCTCCCCAAGCAGTACACAAAGTGACTCCTCCCCAGATCATTTATATGCCAACTTTATATCTAAGGGGTTAGTTTCACTTGATGAAAAAGGTGGTAAGGAAGTCACTATACTAAGAGACACAGGAGCTTCACAGTCACTAATGTTGAAGGGAATTGTTGACGTAGGTGACCCTAATGAATGCGTCTTGTTGCAGGGTATAGCTGAGTTTGTATCTGTTCCCCTAATTGAGGTGAAGCTCCAGTCAGAGTTCAGTGCATGTGGATGTTGTTGACCAGCTTCCTGTACAAAGGGTCACTTTCCTTTTGGGTAATGACTTGGCGGGAGGACAGGTGAGTGGTGTTCCTTGCATGTCAAAAACTCCCCTGATTGAGGATAGGACTAAAGAGTTGGATCCTAAACTGTTCCTTGCATGTACTGTAACTAGAGCTATGACGGCAGAAGCCAGCCATGAGAACGTTGACAATAATGGCACTGGCAATGCTGATGATGATATTGGGCTTGGTGATACTTTTTTGCCTAGTTAAATGACTCAGAGGTTGATGATTCTCCCCATACTGAGGCAAGTACAAAGTTAGCTGATATGCAAAGATCTGATCCAGAGATTCCCACTTTAATTGACTCAGTAGTTAGGGAAGATGAATGTGAATCTGAAATGATAGTGTTATTTTTAAGGCCCAGTAACGTGTTATTGAGAAGATGGAGACCTCCTAGTGTTGCTCATGATAACGAGTGGGAAACTGTACATCAGGTGGTGGTTCCAAGACTTTCTAGGCAAAATATTATGTCCATTGCACATGACTCTTCTTTAGCAGGTCACTTCGGGGTGAGGAAAACTCTCTCCCTCATCTGGTAGCATTTTTACTGGTCTGGAAGTCGTCGAGATGTCCCCCGGTTCGGTAGGTCATGTCACATCTATCAGTTAGTCGATAAGAGCAATAAGCCCATCCCTGCGGCTCCTTTTATTCCTCTACCTGTGTTTGAGGCCCCATTCACTGGAGTCTTTGTGGACATTGTTGGCCCATCGCTTAAAACCTCCTCAGGCCACCAGTACATCCTCACAATGTTAGGCATGGCTACTAGATATCCCGAAGCCATTCCCTTGAGAAATATTTCAGCTAAAAATGTTGTAAAGGAGATGTTGACCTTTACCTGTTGGTCCCCCTAGGGAAGTTCAATCGAATCGAGGCAGTTATTTCAATTCCAACCTGTTCAGATAAACCCTTAAGGAGTTAGGAATCTCAAAGATCACTTCCTCAGCATTTCATCATAAGAGTCAGGGTGCATCAGAGAGGTATCACCAAACTTTGAAGAGTATGCTCAGAAAACTATGTGTTGATGAATAGGAATGGGACAAGTGTTTGCTTTTCCTACTTTTTGCAACCAGAGAGGCACAGAGCGAGTCCTTGGGCTATTCCCCATTTCAGTTAATCTTTGGCCATGAAGTAAGAGGTCCCCTTAAACTCCTCAAAGAACAATGGGTCAAAAATGATGACCAAATTAACTTGCTAGACTATGTGTCAAAATTTAAATAAAGACTGCCCTATAGTTTGGAAGTAACCAGTGCACACTTAGAGTCCTCTCAGAAGATGAAGAGGTGGTATGACCACTCTAAGAAAGTTAAGCACAGATTGTTTCACCCAGGCGATCAAGTTCTTGTCTTGCTTGCCATTCATGGTCAGCTTCTGTAGGCAAGTTTTGCAGACCCTTATGTATTGGAAAAGAGGGTAAGTGAAGAAAATTATGTCATTTTAACCCCAGACCGGAGGAGGGAACGAAGATTGTGCCATGTAAATATGTTGAAGGAGTACCACAGGCGAGACGCAGACCCCCTAGTGCTGTATGCATGGTGTCGGCTGTCAAGATGGCGGAGGATGAGGGCTGCCCTTTGACTCTGGACCAGATGACCAGTTGGAGAGAAAACCATGAAGCTTGGAGTGCACTGACTGATAAACTCTCCCACTTGACTGCAGAGAAGTGTGCTGAGCTTGTTGCCCTTCTCAGGAAGTTCCCTGATGTCTTCCAGGACACCCCAGGATGGACGGAAGTGGCACAGCACGACGTGGACGTTGGAGATGCCAGCCCTGTAAAGCAGTCCCCCTACTGGGCTAGTCCTCAGAAGCAGACCATCATTCAAGAGGAGCTGAACTACATGTTGCAGCAGGGGCTAATCGAGTCCTGTCAAAGTGAGTGGTACTCTCCGTTCATAGTGGTTCCAAAACCCGATGGGTCACATTACTTTTGTATTGATTATCTTAAAGTCAAATCCCTCACCAAAACTGATACTTACCCACTTCCTAGAGTAGATGATTGTGTGGACGCGATAAGCAGTGCTAAGTTTATCACAAAATTAGATTTGATGAAGGGATATTGGCAAGTCCCACTCACAGAAATGGCCCAAGAAATTTCCTGTTTTGTGGTTGGTGGCAGGACTTATGAATGGAAGGTCATGCCCTGTGGTATGAAGAATGCTCCTGCCACCTTCCAAAGGCTGATGAATGATCTTACCAAGGATGTTAAAGGTTGTGTTACTTATATAGATGTTATTTTTGGCAACACATAGGAACAACACTTGAGCCAACTAGATGCCTCGCTGCAGAGACTGTCCTCTGCTAACTTAATGCTTAATTTAACTAAATGTGAATTTGTGAGGGCTCGAGTGCAGTACCTAGGTTATGTGGTCGGTTTAGGCCAAGTGAGTCCACCTGATGTTAAAGTTCAGGCCATTGTCAATTCCTTCCAACCCCAAAATAAGAGAGAGTTGCAACGATTCTTGGGTATGGTAGGGTACTACGGACGTTTTGTCCTGAACTTCTCTGATCTTGTAGCTCCCCTTACTGATTTGTTAAGGAGTCAAGTATGAGTGGAAGCTAGAATGTGAGGAAGCTTATTCTAAAGTCAAAGCCATCCTGTCAAGTCATCCAGTGCTTCAAGCTCCCAATTTTGATAAACTCTTTAAATTAGCTGTTGATGCCAGTGGCTTTGGGGCTGGCGCAGTTTTGCTTCAGGGCAATGATCAAGGCTTTGAGATGCCTGTGTGCTATTTTAGCAAAAAGTTCATTAAGGCCCAGAGAAATTATTCATCTATTGAGAAAGAACTCCTTGCACTCATACTTGCCCTTCAACACTTCTCTGTATATGTTGGTCCAGGGTCAGGTGATGTTGTAGTGTACACTGATCACCACCCTCTGAAATTTTTGTCCCGATTTAAGGACAAAAATCTAAGATTGACCCGCTGGGCCCAATTTTTGCAACAATACGCCCTTGATGTAAGACGTGTAAAAGGTGTTAGTAATGTTTTAGCATATTACCTGTCCAGAACTTAGATTGTACAGTATCCAGAAATTTCCCAAGGGGAAATTTCTTCTCTCAGGAAGGAAGGTGTTACTGGTGTAGTTAACCTGAGTAGTGAATGGGTGAAATAGAAATGTGTGATAATGTAAGGAGACAGGTGGGTCATCAAGAACAGTAAATCGTTTCTTATCAGTTTTGCGGGCTGTAAGGGGTGACCCTCGTCCCCATCTGTGTTTACTTAGTGGTCAACTGGACTGATAACACATCAGATGTTTTTCTCACAAACTGCATAGGAATTCCTCTTGTTCTTGAAATACTGGGTGTGACATAATGTGGGAGCAGCAAAGTAGGGATCTTTGCCAATTAGAAGCCTAAATGGTGCTTTCGTCACGTTCTTGATGGCACGCAATTATTTATGTGTGGAGTGTAAGAAGCCCCCATTGGTAGCAGATGCCTCTATAGTTGCTGAGTGGCAGAAGATTATTTTTAAGACAGCCTAGTGGTTAATTAGCTGAGAGAGGCGGAGTAAGTCTGCTTTTATAAGCTCAAGGAAAATGTGAGGAGACACAATTTGTCTCATTTTGTACAGACACACACTTTGTTTCATTTTTTTTTTTTGTACACACATTTTTGTACACATTTTGTCATATTAACTGTTACGGTACACTTTTGTCACATTCTGTTGCACTTTTCCCCAACATTACTCAATACGTGACTTTGATTACAAAACACACTGTTTGTGCACCATTTCCCATTTTTGGTTCACTCGTCCATATACACCAGTGTGTGAATTATATCTGGATTAAATCTTCGAAGTCTCCACGTTTCCTCGAGCTTTGTGAGTATTAAGCCTCCACTGAGTGTGTTCTGGTTAGGTAAGAAATAACTTGTTTTATATTTGTATTCTAAGGCCTATATGAATCCTCCTTTTACAAAACGAACCCTGGTTTCTTGTAAACTGTACCTTATCCCTTTTGGTAATTAATGAAGGCCTAAGAGTACACCATAACATACACTCTCATAACAATTTGCCAACCTCACCAGGATAACTCTGTAACACAATATTGGCATCTTTGGCCACATACACAGTGCTTACTCTCACCTACTTAACTATAATTAGTAATCATGGCCCAAATGAGTGGTAGTGATGTGAGAGCATTTTTTTATTCTAAGCTTTCCCCAACCAGAGTAAAAACACTCACAAAACACGAGTTCATATTGCTTGCCCAGGCCTAACAGTTGAGACTTCCTGCCTCAGTCACTAAGACTAAGTTACTTGATTTAATATTGGACACCATGTTTGAGCAATGTGAGTCCTCCATAGCTAGTTCTGAGCCATTTGATACTGCACAAGATGTTGACCCTTGACCCTGAGCCTTTGCCATCGGAGATACGTGGCCCTAGTGATTTTTCTGCTCGTGATACTGGCGACAATGTGCAACTTGAGTTAGCCAGAATTAAGCTAAGGGAACTTGAAGTGCAAGCCAAAATGAGGGAAACAGAATTACAGGCTCAAATGAGACAAAAGGAAATTGATCACGAATTCAGACTGAAGCACCCTGATAGTTTACCTAGAGCTAGTAGTTCATCTGCAAGGGAATCTTTTGATGTTGCTAGGAACATTTAACTAGTACCTCCCTTTAATGAGCAAGATGTCACTAAGTATTTCCATATGTTTGAAAATGTGGCAAGTCGTCTCTCGTGGCCAAAAGACTCTTGGACAGTACTGCTGCAGAGTGTTTTGAAAGGAAAGGCTCAAGAGGCTTATATTTCTTTATCTGTTGATCAAAGTGATAACTATGTTTTAAAGATGTCATTCTCAAAGCATATGAACTCGTGCCAGAGGCATACAGTATAGGCTTAAATTTAGATCCACCTTTAACAGAAAGATCAGACTCATGTGGAATATGCTAGAGTACTCACAGACTTATTTGATCAATGGTTGCATTCTAAGAAAGTTGATTTCTGTAAACTTAAAAAATTAAAGATCTTGGAGAACTTCACTGGTAAGATAGATAGGGATGTGGCTACATACATAGTGGAGAAAGATTTAAATACTCTAGCTGAGGCTGCTGTTGTAGCAGATAACTATAGTATAATTCATAAGCATGAACGTAAGCCTCAGTTATTTGTTAAGGGTTAGAGAGAGAACTAACCAGGTTTTGTGAACCCTTCTTCTGGTAAAGACAAGTTAATGTCAAGTGACACTAATGGGAACACTGCAACCCCAAAGAATGTTAGTTCTACGAAAGTAAATGAGGACAGTGCTGCCAGAGGGTCAAGAAAAAGTGTCAGACTTTGCCAGTATTGCCAGAAAACGGGGCACTTGGAGGATTGATGCTGGAAAAAGCGAGGGAAAAGCTCCTCTGTAAAATCTGTTTCTTTGTTAAACTCTTGGAGATCTATTGACACCAATAGAGAGCAGCCACCCACAGATATTGTTAGCGGTAGTCAGACATAACCCCAGCAGGTGCATAATGTTGATAAGGCCAGAGTGGAGCAGTCAGTGGTGGATAGACAGACCCCTGTAGAGCCGCTGTTAGACACTAGTAAGACTAGAGCAGTGCAGCCGTCAGGTTCAGGTGAAAGTGGTAATAAGACTCCAGCAGAGTGTCCTCCCCCAAGCAGTACACAAAGTGACTCCTCCCCAGATCATTTATATGCCAACTTTATATCTAAGGGGTTAGTTTCACTTGATGAAAAAGGTGGTAAGGAAGTCACTATACTAAGAGACACAGGAGCTTCACAGTCACTAATGTTGAAGGGAATTGTTGACGTAGGTGACCCTAATGAATGCGTCTTGTTGCAGGGTATAGCTGAGTTTGTATCTGTTCCCCTAATTGAGGTGAAGCTCCAGTCAGAGTTCAGTGCATGTGGATGTTGTTGACCAGCTTCCTGTACAAAGGGTCACTTTCCTTTTGGGTAATGACTTGGCGGGAGGACAGGTGAGTGGTGTTCCTTGCATGTCAAAAACTCCCTGATTGAGGATAGGACTAAAGAGTTGGATCCTAAACTGTTCCTTGCATGTACTGTAACTAGAGCTATGACGGCAGAAGCCAGCCATGAGAACGTTGACAATAATGGCACTGGCAATGCTGATGATGATATTGGGCTTGGTGATACTTTTTTGCCTAGTTAAATGACTCAGAGGTTGATGATTCTCCCCATACTGAGGCAAGTACAAAGTTAGCTGATATGCAAAGATCTGATCCAGAGATTCCCACTTTAATTGACTCAGTAGTTAGGGAAGATGAATGTGAATCTGAAATGATAGTGTTATTTTTAAGGCCCAGTAACGTGTTATTGAGAAGATGGAGACCTCCTAGTGTTGCTCATGATAACGAGTGGGAAACTGTACATCAGGTGGTGGTTCCAAGACTTTCTAGGCAAAATATTATGTCCATTGCACATGACTCTTCTTTAGCAGGTCACTTCGGGGTGAGGAAAACTCTCTCCCTCATCTGGTAGCATTTTTACTGGTCTGGAAGTCGTCGAGATGTCCCCCGGTTCGGTAGGTCATGTCACATCTATCAGTTAGTCGATAAGAGCAATAAGCCCATCCCTGCGGCTCCTTTTATTCCTCTACCTGTGTTTGAGGCCCCATTCACTGGAGTCTTTGTGGACATTGTTGGCCCATCGCTTAAAACCTCCTCAGGCCACCAGTACATCCTCACAATGTTAGGCATGGCTACTAGATATCCCGAAGCCATTCCCTTGAGAAATATTTCAGCTAAAAATGTTGTAAAGGAGATGTTGACCTTTACCTGTTGGTCCCCCTAGGGAAGTTCAATCGAATCGAGGCAGTTATTTCAATTCCAACCTGTTCAGATAAACCCTTAAGGAGTTAGGAATCTCAAAGATCACTTCCTCAGCATTTCATCATAAGAGTCAGGGTGCATCAGAGAGGTATCACCAAACTTTGAAGAGTATGCTCAGAAAACTATGTGTTGATGAATAGGAATGGGACAAGTGTTTGCTTTTCCTACTTTTTGCAACCAGAGAGGCACAGAGCGAGTCCTTGGGCTATTCCCCATTTCAGTTAATCTTTGGCCATGAAGTAAGAGGTCCCCTTAAACTCCTCAAAGAACAATGGGTCAAAAATGATGACCAAATTAACTTGCTAGACTATGTGTCAAAATTTAAATAAAGACTGCCCTATAGTTTGGAAGTAACCAGTGCACACTTAGAGTCCTCTCAGAAGATGAAGAGGTGGTATGACCACTCTAAGAAAGTTAAGCACAGATTGTTTCACCCAGGCGATCAAGTTCTTGTCTTGCTTGCCATTCATGGTCAGCTTCTGTAGGCAAGTTTTGCAGACCCTTATGTATTGGAAAAGAGGGTAAGTGAAGAAAATTATGTCATTTTAACCCCAGACCGGAGGAGGGAACGAAGATTGTGCCATGTAAATATGTTGAAGGAGTACCACAGGCGAGACGCAGACCCCCTAGTGCTGTATGCATGGTGTCGGCTGTCAAGATGGCGGAGGATGAGGGCTGCCCTTTGACTCTGGACCAGATGACCAGTTGGAGAGAAAACCATGAAGCTTGGAGTGCACTGACTGATAAACTCTCCCACTTGACTGCAGAGAAGTGTGCTGAGCTTGTTGCCCTTCTCAGGAAGTTCCCTGATGTCTTCCAGGACACCCCAGGATGGACGGAAGTGGCACAGCACGACGTGGACGTTGGAGATGCCAGCCCTGTAAAGCAGTCCCCCTACTGGGCTAGTCCTCAGAAGCAGACCATCATTCAAGAGGAGCTGAACTACATGTTGCAGCAGGGGCTAATCGAGTCCTGTCAAAGTGAGTGGTACTCTCCGTTCATAGTGGTTCCAAAACCCGATGGGTCACATTACTTTTGTATTGATTATCTTAAAGTCAAATCCCTCACCAAAACTGATACTTACCCACTTCCTAGAGTAGATGATTGTGTGGACGCGATAAGCAGTGCTAAGTTTATCACAAAATTAGATTTGATGAAGGGATATTGGCAAGTCCCACTCACAGAAATGGCCCAAGAAATTTCCTGTTTTGTGGTTGGTGGCAGGACTTATGAATGGAAGGTCATGCCCTGTGGTATGAAGAATGCTCCTGCCACCTTCCAAAGGCTGATGAATGATCTTACCAAGGATGTTAAAGGTTGTGTTACTTATATAGATGTTATTTTTGGCAACACATAGGAACAACACTTGAGCCAACTAGATGCCTCGCTGCAGAGACTGTCCTCTGCTAACTTAATGCTTAATTTAACTAAATGTGAATTTGTGAGGGCTCGAGTGCAGTACCTAGGTTATGTGGTCGGTTTAGGCCAAGTGAGTCCACCTGATGTTAAAGTTCAGGCCATTGTCAATTCCTTCCAACCCCAAAATAAGAGAGAGTTGCAACGATTCTTGGGTATGGTAGGGTACTACGGACGTTTTGTCCTGAACTTCTCTGATCTTGTAGCTCCCCTTACTGATTTGTTAAGGAGTCAAGTATGAGTGGAAGCTAGAATGTGAGGAAGCTTATTCTAAAGTCAAAGCCATCCTGTCAAGTCATCCAGTGCTTCAAGCTCCCAATTTTGATAAACTCTTTAAATTAGCTGTTGATGCCAGTGGCTTTGGGGCTGGCGCAGTTTTGCTTCAGGGCAATGATCAAGGCTTTGAGATGCCTGTGTGCTATTTTAGCAAAAAGTTCATTAAGGCCCAGAGAAATTATTCATCTATTGAGAAAGAACTCCTTGCACTCATACTTGCCCTTCAACACTTCTCTGTATATGTTGGTCCAGGGTCAGGTGATGTTGTAGTGTACACTGATCACCACCCTCTGAAATTTTTGTCCCGATTTAAGGACAAAAATCTAAGATTGACCCGCTGGGCCCAATTTTTGCAACAATACGCCCTTGATGTAAGACGTGTAAAAGGTGTTAGTAATGTTTTAGCATATTACCTGTCCAGAACTTAGATTGTACAGTATCCAGAAATTTCCCAAGGGGAAATTTCTTCTCTCAGGAAGGAAGGTGTTACTGGTGTAGTTAACCTGAGTAGTGAATGGGTGAAATAGAAATGTGTGATAATGTAAGGAGACAGGTGGGTCATCAAGAACAGTAAATCGTTTCTTATCAGTTTTGCGGGCTGTAAGGGTGACCCTCGTCCCCATCTGTGTTTACTTAGTGGTCAACTGGACTGATAACACATCAGATGTTTTTCTCACAAACTGCATAGGAATTCCTCTTGTTCTTGAAATACTGGGTGTGACATAATGTGGGAGCAGCAAAGTAGGGATCTTTGCCAATTAGAAGCCTAAATGGTGCTTTCGTCACGTTCTTGATGGCACGCAATTATTTATGTGTGGAGTGTAAGAAGCCCCCATTGGTAGCAGATGCCTCTATAGTTGCTGAGTGGCAGAAGATTATTTTTAAGACAGCCTAGTGGTTAATTAGCTGAGAGAGGCGGAGTAAGTCTGCTTTTATAAGCTCAAGGAAAATGTGAGGAGACACAATTTGTCTCATTTTGTACAGACACACACTTTGTTTCATTTTTTTTTGTACACACATTTTTGTACACATTTTGTCATATTAACTGTTACGGTACACTTTTGTCACATTCTGTTGCACTTTTCCCCAACATTACTCAATACGTGACTTTGATTACAAAACACACTGTTTGTGCACCATTTCCCATTTTTGGTTCACTCGTCCATATACACCAGTGTGTGAATTATATCTGGATTAAATCTTCGAAGTCTCCACGTTTCCTCGAGCTTTGTGAGTATTAAGCCTCCACTGAGTGTGTTCTGGTTAGGTAAGAAATAACTTGTTTTATATTTGTATTCTAAGGCCTATATGAATCCTCCTTTTACAAAACGAACCCTGGTTTCTTGTAAACTGTACCTTATCCCTTTTGGTAATTAATGAAGGCCTAAGAGTACACCATAACATACACTCTCATAACAATTTGCCAACCTCACCAGGATAACTCTGTAACACAATATTGGCATCTTTGGCCACATACACAGTGCTTACTCTCACCTACTTAACTATAATTAGTAATCATGGCCCAAATGAGTGGTAGTGATGTGAGAGCATTTTTTTATTCTAAGCTTTCCCCAACCAGAGTAAAAACACTCACAAAACACGAGTTCATATTGCTTGCCCAGGCCTAACAGTTGAGACTTCCTGCCTCAGTCACTAAGACTAAGTTACTTGATTTAATATTGGACACCATGTTTGAGCAATGTGAGTCCTCCATAGCTAGTTCTGAGCCATTTGATACTGCACAAGATGTTGACCCTTGACCCTGAGCCTTTGCCATCGGAGATACGTGGCCCTAGTGATTTTTCTGCTCGTGATACTGGCGACAATGTGCAACTTGAGTTAGCCAGAATTAAGCTAAGGGAACTTGAAGTGCAAGCCAAAATGAGGGAAACAGAATTACAGGCTCAAATGAGACAAAAGGAAATTGATCACGAATTCAGACTGAAGCACCCTGATAGTTTACCTAGAGCTAGTAGTTCATCTGCAAGGGAATCTTTTGATGTTGCTAGGAACATTTAACTAGTACCTCCCTTTAATGAGCAAGATGTCACTAAGTATTTCCATATGTTTGAAAATGTGGCAAGTCGTCTCTCGTGGCCAAAAGACTCTTGGACAGTACTGCTGCAGAGTGTTTTGAAAGGAAAGGCTCAAGAGGCTTATATTTCTTTATCTGTTGATCAAAGTGATAACTATGTTTTAAAGATGTCATTCTCAAAGCATATGAACTCGTGCCAGAGGCATACAGTATAGGCTTAAATTTAGATCCACCTTTAACAGAAAGATCAGACTCATGTGGAATATGCTAGAGTACTCACAGACTTATTTGATCAATGGTTGCATTCTAAGAAAGTTGATTTCTGTAAACTTAAAAAATTAAAGATCTTGGAGAACTTCACTGGTAAGATAGATAGGGATGTGGCTACATACATAGTGGAGAAAGATTTAAATACTCTAGCTGAGGCTGCTGTTGTAGCAGATAACTATAGTATAATTCATAAGCATGAACGTAAGCCTCAGTTATTTGTTAAGGGTTAGAGAGAGAACTAACCAGGTTTTGTGAACCCTTCTTCTGGTAAAGACAAGTTAATGTCAAGTGACACTAATGGGAACACTGCAACCCCAAAGAATGTTAGTTCTACGAAAGTAAATGAGGACAGTGCTGCCAGAGGGTCAAGAAAAAGTGTCAGACTTTGCCAGTATTGCCAGAAAACGGGGCACTTGGAGGATTGATGCTGGAAAAAGCGAGGGAAAAGCTCCTCTGTAAAATCTGTTTCTTTGTTAAACTCTTGGAGATCTATTGACACCAATAGAGAGCAGCCACCCACAGATATTGTTAGCGGTAGTCAGACATAACCCCAGCAGGTGCATAATGTTGATAAGGCCAGAGTGGAGCAGTCAGTGGTGGATAGACAGACCCCTGTAGAGCCGCTGTTAGACACTAGTAAGACTAGAGCAGTGCAGCCGTCAGGTTCAGGTGAAAGTGGTAATAAGACTCCAGCAGAGTGTCCTCCCCCAAGCAGTACACAAAGTGACTCCTCCCCAGATCATTTATATGCCAACTTTATATCTAAGGGGTTAGTTTCACTTGATGAAAAAGGTGGTAAGGAAGTCACTATACTAAGAGACACAGGAGCTTCACAGTCACTAATGTTGAAGGGAATTGTTGACGTAGGTGACCCTAATGAATGCGTCTTGTTGCAGGGTATAGCTGAGTTTGTATCTGTTCCCCTAATTGAGGTGAAGCTCCAGTCAGAGTTCAGTGCATGTGGATGTTGTTGACCAGCTTCCTGTACAAAGGGTCACTTTCCTTTTGGGTAATGACTTGGCGGGAGGACAGGTGAGTGGTGTTCCTTGCATGTCAAAAACTCCCCTGATTGAGGATAGGACTAAAGAGTTGGATCCTAAACTGTTCCTTGCATGTACTGTAACTAGAGCTATGACGGCAGAAGCCAGCCATGAGAACGTTGACAATAATGGCACTGGCAATGCTGATGATGATATTGGGCTTGGTGATACTTTTTTTGCCTAGTTAAATGACTCAGAGGTTGATGATTCTCCCCATACTGAGGCAAGTACAAAGTTAGCTGATATGCAAAGATCTGATCCAGAGATTCCCACTTTAATTGACTCAGTAGTTAGGGAAGATGAATGTGAATCTGAAATGATAGTGTTATTTTTAAGGCCCAGTAACGTGTTATTGAGAAGATGGAGACCTCCTAGTGTTGCTCATGATAACGAGTGGGAAACTGTACATCAGGTGGTGGTTCCAAGACTTTCTAGGCAAAATATTATGTCCATTGCACATGACTCTTCTTTAGCAGGTCACTTCGGGGTGAGGAAAACTCTCTCCCTCATCTGGTAGCATTTTTACTGGTCTGGAAGTCGTCGAGATGTCCCCCGGTTCGGTAGGTCATGTCACATCTATCAGTTAGTCGATAAGAGCAATAAGCCCATCCCTGCGGCTCCTTTTATTCCTCTACCTGTGTTTGAGGCCCCATTCACTGGAGTCTTTGTGGACATTGTTGGCCCATCGCTTAAAACCTCCTCAGGCCACCAGTACATCCTCACAATGTTAGGCATGGCTACTAGATATCCCGAAGCCATTCCCTTGAGAAATATTTCAGCTAAAAATGTTGTAAAGGAGATGTTGACCTTTACCTGTTGGTCCCCCTAGGGAAGTTCAATCGAATCGAGGCAGTTATTTCAATTCCAACCTGTTCAGATAAACCCTTAAGGAGTTAGGAATCTCAAAGATCACTTCCTCAGCATTTCATCATAAGAGTCAGGGTGCATCAGAGAGGTATCACCAAACTTTGAAGAGTATGCTCAGAAAACTATGTGTTGATGAATAGGAATGGGACAAGTGTTTGCTTTTCCTACTTTTTGCAACCAGAGAGGCACAGAGCGAGTCCTTGGGCTATTCCCCATTTCAGTTAATCTTTGGCCATGAAGTAAGAGGTCCCCTTAAACTCCTCAAAGAACAATGGGTCAAAAATGATGACCAAATTAACTTGCTAGACTATGTGTCAAAATTTAAATAAAGACTGCCCTATAGTTTGGAAGTAACCAGTGCACACTTAGAGTCCTCTCAGAAGATGAAGAGGTGGTATGACCACTCTAAGAAAGTTAAGCACAGATTGTTTCACCCAGGCGATCAAGTTCTTGTCTTGCTTGCCATTCATGGTCAGCTTCTGTAGGCAAGTTTTGCAGACCCTTATGTATTGGAAAAGAGGGTAAGTGAAGAAAATTATGTCATTTTAACCCCAGACCGGAGGAGGGAACGAAGATTGTGCCATGTAAATATGTTGAAGGAGTACCACAGGCGAGACGCAGACCCCCTAGTGCTGTATGCATGGTGTCGGCTGTCAAGATGGCGGAGGATGAGGGCTGCCCTTTGACTCTGGACCAGATGACCAGTTGGAGAGAAAACCATGAAGCTTGGAGTGCACTGACTGATAAACTCTCCCACTTGACTGCAGAGAAGTGTGCTGAGCTTGTTGCCCTTCTCAGGAAGTTCCCTGATGTCTTCCAGGACACCCCAGGATGGACGGAAGTGGCACAGCACGACGTGGACGTTGGAGATGCCAGCCCTGTAAAGCAGTCCCCCTACTGGGCTAGTCCTCAGAAGCAGACCATCATTCAAGAGGAGCTGAACTACATGTTGCAGCAGGGGCTAATCGAGTCCTGTCAAAGTGAGTGGTACTCTCCGTTCATAGTGGTTCCAAAACCCGATGGGTCACATTACTTTTGTATTGATTATCTTAAAGTCAAATCCCTCACCAAAACTGATACTTACCCACTTCCTAGAGTAGATGATTGTGTGGACGCGATAAGCAGTGCTAAGTTTATCACAAAATTAGATTTGATGAAGGGATATTGGCAAGTCCCACTCACAGAAATGGCCCAAGAAATTTCCTGTTTTGTGGTTGGTGGCAGGACTTATGAATGGAAGGTCATGCCCTGTGGTATGAAGAATGCTCCTGCCACCTTCCAAAGGCTGATGAATGATCTTACCAAGGATGTTAAAGGTTGTGTTACTTATATAGATGTTATTTTTGGCAACACATAGGAACAACACTTGAGCCAACTAGATGCCTCGCTGCAGAGACTGTCCTCTGCTAACTTAATGCTTAATTTAACTAAATGTGAATTTGTGAGGGCTCGAGTGCAGTACCTAGGTTATGTGGTCGGTTTAGGCCAAGTGAGTCCACCTGATGTTAAAGTTCAGGCCATTGTCAATTCCTTCCAACCCCAAAATAAGAGAGAGTTGCAACGATTCTTGGGTATGGTAGGGTACTACGGACGTTTTGTCCTGAACTTCTCTGATCTTGTAGCTCCCCTTACTGATTTGTTAAGGAGTCAAGTATGAGTGGAAGCTAGAATGTGAGGAAGCTTATTCTAAAGTCAAAGCCATCCTGTCAAGTCATCCAGTGCTTCAAGCTCCCAATTTTGATAAACTCTTTAAATTAGCTGTTGATGCCAGTGGCTTTGGGGCTGGCGCAGTTTTGCTTCAGGGCAATGATCAAGGCTTTGAGATGCCTGTGTGCTATTTTAGCAAAAAGTTCATTAAGGCCCAGAGAAATTATTCATCTATTGAGAAAGAACTCCTTGCACTCATACTTGCCCTTCAACACTTCTCTGTATATGTTGGTCCAGGGTCAGGTGATGTTGTAGTGTACACTGATCACCACCCTCTGAAATTTTTGTCCCGATTTAAGGACAAAAATCTAAGATTGACCCGCTGGGCCCAATTTTTGCAACAATACGCCCTTGATGTAAGACGTGTAAAAGGTGTTAGTAATGTTTTAGCATATTACCTGTCCAGAACTTAGATTGTACAGTATCCAGAAATTTCCCAAGGGGAAATTTCTTCTCTCAGGAAGGAAGGTGTTACTGGTGTAGTTAACCTGAGTAGTGAATGGGTGAAATAGAAATGTGTGATAATGTAAGGAGACAGGTGGGTCATCAAGAACAGTAAATCGTTTCTTATCAGTTTTGCGGGCTGTAAGGGGTGACCCTCGTCCCCATCTGTGTTTACTTAGTGGTCAACTGGACTGATAACACATCAGATGTTTTTCTCACAAACTGCATAGGAATTCCTCTTGTTCTTGAAATACTGGGTGTGACATAATGTGGGAGCAGCAAAGTAGGGATCTTTGCCAATTAGAAGCCTAAATGGTGCTTTCGTCACGTTCTTGATGGCACGCAATTATTTATGTGTGGAGTGTAAGAAGCCCCCATTGGTAGCAGATGCCTCTATAGTTGCTGAGTGGCAGAAGATTATTTTTAAGACAGCCTAGTGGTTAATTAGCTGAGAGAGGCGGAGTAAGTCTGCTTTTATAAGCTCAAGGAAAATGTGAGGAGACACAATTTGTCTCATTTTGTACAGACACACACTTTGTTTCATTTTTTTTTTTTGTACACACATTTTTGTACACATTTTGTCATATTAACTGTTACGGTACACTTTTGTCACATTCTGTTGCACTTTTCCCCAACATTACTCAATACGTGACTTTGATTACAAAACACACTGTTTGTGCACCATTTCCCATTTTTGGTTCACTCGTCCATATATGTACACCAGTGTGTGAATTATATCTGGATTAAATCTTCGAAGTCTCCACGTTTCCTCGAGCTTTGTGAGTATTAAGCCTCCACTGAGTGTGTTCTGGTTAGGTAAGAAATAACTTGTTTTATATTTGTATTCTAAGGCCTATATGAATCCTCCTTTTACAAAACGAACCCTGGTTTCTTGTAAACTGTACCTTATCCCTTTTGGTAATTAATGAAGGCCTAAGAGTACACCATAACATACACTCTCATAACAATTTGCCAACCTCACCAGGATAACTCTGTAACACAATATTGGCATCTTTGGCCACATACACAGTGCTTACTCTCACCTACTTAACTATAATTAGTAATCATGGCCCAAATGAGTGGTAGTGATGTGAGAGCATTTTTTTATTCTAAGCTTTCCCCAACCAGAGTAAAAACACTCACAAAACACGAGTTCATATTGCTTGCCCAGGCCTAACAGTTGAGACTTCCTGCCTCAGTCACTAAGACTAAGTTACTTGATTTAATATTGGACACCATGTTTGAGCAATGTGAGTCCTCCATAGCTAGTTCTGAGCCATTTGATACTGCACAAGATGTTGACCCTTGACCCTGAGCCTTTGCCATCGGAGATACGTGGCCCTAGTGATTTTTCTGCTCGTGATACTGGCGACAATGTGCAACTTGAGTTAGCCAGAATTAAGCTAAGGGAACTTGAAGTGCAAGCCAAAATGAGGGAAACAGAATTACAGGCTCAAATGAGACAAAAGGAAATTGATCACGAATTCAGACTGAAGCACCCTGATAGTTTACCTAGAGCTAGTAGTTCATCTGCAAGGGAATCTTTTGATGTTGCTAGGAACATTTAACTAGTACCTCCCTTTAATGAGCAAGATGTCACTAAGTATTTCCATATGTTTGAAAATGTGGCAAGTCGTCTCTCGTGGCCAAAAGACTCTTGGACAGTACTGCTGCAGAGTGTTTTGAAAGGAAAGGCTCAAGAGGCTTATATTTCTTTATCTGTTGATCAAAGTGATAACTATGTTTTAAAGATGTCATTCTCAAAGCATATGAACTCGTGCCAGAGGCATACAGTATAGGCTTAAATTTAGATCCACCTTTAACAGAAAGATCAGACTCATGTGGAATATGCTAGAGTACTCACAGACTTATTTGATCAATGGTTGCATTCTAAGAAAGTTGATTTCTGTAAACTTAAAAAATTAAAGATCTTGGAGAACTTCACTGGTAAGATAGATAGGGATGTGGCTACATACATAGTGGAGAAAGATTTAAATACTCTAGCTGAGGCTGCTGTTGTAGCAGATAACTATAGTATAATTCATAAGCATGAACGTAAGCCTCAGTTATTTGTTAAGGGTTAGAGAGAGAACTAACCAGGTTTTGTGAACCCTTCTTCTGGTAAAGACAAGTTAATGTCAAGTGACACTAATGGGAACACTGCAACCCCAAAGAATGTTAGTTCTACGAAAGTAAATGAGGACAGTGCTGCCAGAGGGTCAAGAAAAAGTGTCAGACTTTGCCAGTATTGCCAGAAAACGGGGCACTTGGAGGATTGATGCTGGAAAAAGCGAGGGAAAAGCTCCTCTGTAAAATCTGTTTCTTTGTTAAACTCTTGGAGATCTATTGACACCAATAGAGAGCAGCCACCCACAGATATTGTTAGCGGTAGTCAGACATAACCCCAGCAGGTGCATAATGTTGATAAGGCCAGAGTGGAGCAGTCAGTGGTGGATAGACAGACCCCTGTAGAGCCGCTGTTAGACACTAGTAAGACTAGAGCAGTGCAGCCGTCAGGTTCAGGTGAAAGTGGTAATAAGACTCCAGCAGAGTGTCCTCCCCCAAGCAGTACACAAAGTGACTCCTCCCCAGATCATTTATATGCCAACTTTATATCTAAGGGGTTAGTTTCACTTGATGAAAAAGGTGGTAAGGAAGTCACTATACTAAGAGACACAGGAGCTTCACAGTCACTAATGTTGAAGGGAATTGTTGACGTAGGTGACCCTAATGAATGCGTCTTGTTGCAGGGTATAGCTGAGTTTGTATCTGTTCCCCTAATTGAGGTGAAGCTCCAGTCAGAGTTCAGTGCATGTGGATGTTGTTGACCAGCTTCCTGTACAAAGGGTCACTTTCCTTTTGGGTAATGACTTGGCGGGAGGACAGGTGAGTGGTGTTCCTTGCATGTCAAAAACTCCCTGATTGAGGATAGGACTAAAGAGTTGGATCCTAAACTGTTCCTTGCATGTACTGTAACTAGAGCTATGACGGCAGAAGCCAGCCATGAGAACGTTGACAATAATGGCACTGGCAATGCTGATGATGATATTGGGCTTGGTGATACTTTTTTTGCCTAGTTAAATGACTCAGAGGTTGATGATTCTCCCCATACTGAGGCAAGTACAAAGTTAGCTGATATGCAAAGATCTGATCCAGAGATTCCCACTTTAATTGACTCAGTAGTTAGGGAAGATGAATGTGAATCTGAAATGATAGTGTTATTTTTAAGGCCCAGTAACGTGTTATTGAGAAGATGGAGACCTCCTAGTGTTGCTCATGATAACGAGTGGGAAACTGTACATCAGGTGGTGGTTCCAAGACTTTCTAGGCAAAATATTATGTCCATTGCACATGACTCTTCTTTAGCAGGTCACTTCGGGGTGAGGAAAACTCTCTCCCTCATCTGGTAGCATTTTTACTGGTCTGGAAGTCGTCGAGATGTCCCCCGGTTCGGTAGGTCATGTCACATCTATCAGTTAGTCGATAAGAGCAATAAGCCCATCCCTGCGGCTCCTTTTATTCCTCTACCTGTGTTTGAGGCCCCATTCACTGGAGTCTTTGTGGACATTGTTGGCCCATCGCTTAAAACCTCCTCAGGCCACCAGTACATCCTCACAATGTTAGGCATGGCTACTAGATATCCCGAAGCCATTCCCTTGAGAAATATTTCAGCTAAAAATGTTGTAAAGGAGATGTTGACCTTTACCTGTTGGTCCCCCTAGGGAAGTTCAATCGAATCGAGGCAGTTATTTCAATTCCAACCTGTTCAGATAAACCCTTAAGGAGTTAGGAATCTCAAAGATCACTTCCTCAGCATTTCATCATAAGAGTCAGGGTGCATCAGAGAGGTATCACCAAACTTTGAAGAGTATGCTCAGAAAACTATGTGTTGATGAATAGGAATGGGACAAGTGTTTGCTTTTCCTACTTTTTGCAACCAGAGAGGCACAGAGCGAGTCCTTGGGCTATTCCCCATTTCAGTTAATCTTTGGCCATGAAGTAAGAGGTCCCCTTAAACTCCTCAAAGAACAATGGGTCAAAAATGATGACCAAATTAACTTGCTAGACTATGTGTCAAAATTTAAATAAAGACTGCCCTATAGTTTGGAAGTAACCAGTGCACACTTAGAGTCCTCTCAGAAGATGAAGAGGTGGTATGACCACTCTAAGAAAGTTAAGCACAGATTGTTTCACCCAGGCGATCAAGTTCTTGTCTTGCTTGCCATTCATGGTCAGCTTCTGTAGGCAAGTTTTGCAGACCCTTATGTATTGGAAAAGAGGGTAAGTGAAGAAAATTATGTCATTTTAACCCCAGACCGGAGGAGGGAACGAAGATTGTGCCATGTAAATATGTTGAAGGAGTACCACAGGCGAGACGCAGACCCCCTAGTGCTGTATGCATGGTGTCGGCTGTCAAGATGGCGGAGGATGAGGGCTGCCCTTTGACTCTGGACCAGATGACCAGTTGGAGAGAAAACCATGAAGCTTGGAGTGCACTGACTGATAAACTCTCCCACTTGACTGCAGAGAAGTGTGCTGAGCTTGTTGCCCTTCTCAGGAAGTTCCCTGATGTCTTCCAGGACACCCCAGGATGGACGGAAGTGGCACAGCACGACGTGGACGTTGGAGATGCCAGCCCTGTAAAGCAGTCCCCCTACTGGGCTAGTCCTCAGAAGCAGACCATCATTCAAGAGGAGCTGAACTACATGTTGCAGCAGGGGCTAATCGAGTCCTGTCAAAGTGAGTGGTACTCTCCGTTCATAGTGGTTCCAAAACCCGATGGGTCACATTACTTTTGTATTGATTATCTTAAAGTCAAATCCCTCACCAAAACTGATACTTACCCACTTCCTAGAGTAGATGATTGTGTGGACGCGATAAGCAGTGCTAAGTTTATCACAAAATTAGATTTGATGAAGGGATATTGGCAAGTCCCACTCACAGAAATGGCCCAAGAAATTTCCTGTTTTGTGGTTGGTGGCAGGACTTATGAATGGAAGGTCATGCCCTGTGGTATGAAGAATGCTCCTGCCACCTTCCAAAGGCTGATGAATGATCTTACCAAGGATGTTAAAGGTTGTGTTACTTATATAGATGTTATTTTTGGCAACACATAGGAACAACACTTGAGCCAACTAGATGCCTCGCTGCAGAGACTGTCCTCTGCTAACTTAATGCTTAATTTAACTAAATGTGAATTTGTGAGGGCTCGAGTGCAGTACCTAGGTTATGTGGTCGGTTTAGGCCAAGTGAGTCCACCTGATGTTAAAGTTCAGGCCATTGTCAATTCCTTCCAACCCCAAAATAAGAGAGAGTTGCAACGATTCTTGGGTATGGTAGGGTACTACGGACGTTTTGTCCTGAACTTCTCTGATCTTGTAGCTCCCCTTACTGATTTGTTAAGGAGTCAAGTATGAGTGGAAGCTAGAATGTGAGGAAGCTTATTCTAAAGTCAAAGCCATCCTGTCAAGTCATCCAGTGCTTCAAGCTCCCAATTTTGATAAACTCTTTAAATTAGCTGTTGATGCCAGTGGCTTTGGGGCTGGCGCAGTTTTGCTTCAGGGCAATGATCAAGGCTTTGAGATGCCTGTGTGCTATTTTAGCAAAAAGTTCATTAAGGCCCAGAGAAATTATTCATCTATTGAGAAAGAACTCCTTGCACTCATACTTG
>NW_027644776.1:0-24990 GCF_032717465.1 Coenobita brevimanus | reverse complement strand
CAACTAACTGACTGGCTACTTTGTAATCTGTCGTCAGCTTTTCCTCAGTGCAACTTGCAAGATCATTTCCCATTCCCAGGCTCACATAGAGCTGTCTATCTGTCTATTTATCTATCTATTTATCTATTTGTCTATTATGATTTGTGATTATAATATGGACTCATAACATATGCTCGGTCCACACAGCTGAAGGACCTCCGACAGCAATTATCATTGACACATGCTAATCTATTAGTACATAATATTGATTATAATATTGTATACATATAATATTTATAGTAAATAGTGATTATTCAGTAATATTACATTTTAAACAAGTTGTATACATATTTGAATAAATGAATTAAAAGTAAATTATTTAACTGTAATACAGTATGTACTTGGGTTATTGTAGTGAAATGTATACATGCAAGAAGAAAAGAAAAAAAAAAAGTTTAAAATTAAGACTATGGTAAGAGTTATTAATATTTCATTTAAAGATAATGGTACTGGTATGCCATACATGGGTCATTCTTCTTTGTATTTTATATATATATATATATATATATATATATATATATATATATATATATATAATTAATAATATATAAAAAATATGTACACTTCAGTCAGGGGTTAACTTGGATGTTAACTCTCCCCCCACTAAATAATGACTCCAAATTAGCAATTCTTGCATGCATTCTGTGCATTGCGAACAGCAGTACTGCAACTACAATGCAGGCGATTATAAAGACAGTAGGTGCTGGGCTATACACATAATATGGGTTGAACATACTCAAACTCAAATCTTCCCAGGGCTTCATTGTTTCATTGATCAGCTGCATAGTTTCAAACTTAGGTGAAGTCAACTTAATACTTGTGCTCATGTTTAAGTTCATATCAGGCAGTAGGTGGAAATGTTTGTGTGTATGATTGAGAATGGCGTAGTGATTGATGGTGGATAAAGTAGACATGGCTGGTGTAAATACCGCACAGTAGTCTGGTGCTATGTATAATCCTGATGCTGAAGTATGAGATGGTGGTATATCTGGACAGACTATGTAAACTGATGTGTTATGAGGGAAATAAAGAAAACTGTGAGTGTCCAATGCGTTGATGATGTACAAGTTTATCTGGAGCAAAAGTGAAGTTGCAATGATGATGAATATTGTCATTTCTGATGATAACCATTTCACAAGGGACTGTATCAGTAGGCTGAAACGTGAAAATGTACGCAGGACAAAGATGAACAGCATGTAAGGATGTGCGGCACTTTCGTTCAATCGTTGATTCACTTGCGATAGTGACAGTGTCCCGTCTCTTGGAGACCATGATGAGTTCGGTGTCTGTGTTGATGTTGATGATGACCAAAGTGTTGTTATTTTTATAGGGGAAGGGATGTATTTGGTATACTGTGAACAGGTCTTCAGTGATGAATGGTACATGAACTACTACTGATGTTGGTGTTAGTGTTGCTTCTAAATATGGGTAATATTGCATGAATTCCCTACTGCGGAACAACGGCTTCAATTTATGTTTATGTATGCCTTGACTAACTATCTGACGTAGCTCATGAACTGGGAGTAGGTCAATTGTGATCTTGCCATCACCAGCATTCGAAATTCCTTGCATAAGTGCCCTGAAACGATCTCTAGTGTTCTCTAATTGTAGTAGAATCGTGTCAATATGTTCTGTGATGATGGAGAAGTGTTGGAAAAGTGTAACGTTTCCCTCCATTTCATTTATTTTATCTACACTCTCGAGAGCTATGTTTTCTGCTTTTTTCAGATTTTTCACAATTGTCTTCATTGCTGAGTTCTGTCCTGTGATGAATTTATCTTGGTATGTTAGTACCTGAGCTATCTTATTAAATTTGTTGTTTATTTCTTTAAGGTCATCCTCTGTAGCCAATCCAAAGATGTTTCCAAGAACTGCGCCACCCAGGTCGAACAAACCGCGCTTTTGGCGAGTACGTGTGATGTTGTTCCTGTCGCTCAGTACCTTCTTTCCATAAGATGGGAGATCTTGGATCATGATCAGCATAGTTGACTTTGCCTGTTCTAGTTTCCATTTCGCTAACTTTACCATTTCATTCACTTCCTTGGTATTATGTGCTTGTGAAACATAATTTCCTATCATGAAGTCCAGAGTTCGCATCGGCGTCGCAAGTCTGTCTAGATAAGTAGGTAATTCATACAAGTAATCTAGACTTATTTCAGTACTCATGACGTCCTTAACGATTGTAGTCGTGGCCATTGGAGCTATGAGGCATCCTTGTCGTACTATGTGTTGGGGGTCTAAGTGCGCATATCCTCTTGCTATGTAGAGGAGAATCCATAGCATAAGTCCCTTCATCGTAACCTACCGAAAAAAAAAATCTATTAATTTCCTAATATGGTCATGCTGTGGTTGATGTTAGAGATGATGTGCGTTACGGTTGATTGTTATTTCATTTATAGAAGGAGTTTAAATCGATATTTAATTCTCGTAAATGATGTACTGTAGATTTGATTGGAACAGTTGCACCTATGTTCGATTGTTTGGTATATGACCTTAATTTCTTTTTGTAATCATTGTTGTTTTCTTGCTTGGTTTCCTGAGGTACGTTCGCCTGTTCGGTTGTATCCGAGGCTGAATAATTATGGGATAATTCTCTTGAAACTCGTTTTAAATGGTCAATATGAACTTGTTTCTCCTCGCCACTTGACAGTGACTTAATTAAAACTTTGTTTGCTTTTATGTTAATTACTCTGTATGGGCCCTCAAATTTTGGGGATAATTTATTGTCTTTCGTATGAATGACACCGTAAACAATGTCTCCTAAGCTGATAGGTGAATCTCTTGCCTTCTTGTTAAATGCCTCCGTCATTTCTTCCTTGGACATCGTTAATTGTTTTTTGACTCTTTTGTGAATGTCCTGGAATTCACGTAAACGGAGTTTAGAGTAATCATCGTAATTGTATATAGGCATGCTGTCACCTTCTAGGAGCTCATATGGTAATTTTTTATCTGTTCCATATATAATGAAATGTGGTGTGTCACCTATGGATTTATTTATAGATCCATTAATTGAGGCTTCTACTCTGGGAATCCAATCATCCCAGCTTGCATAATTTTCACTGAGAATGTGTCGTAGCACATCTAATACTTTTTTATTTTGTCTCTCTACCAACCCATTCGATGCTGGGTGATAGGCTAAAACGTTACCCTTTTTGATGTTGTATTGTTTACATATTTCTTGTAAGATCTCAGAATTAAATTCTCCTCCATTATCACTTATTAGTACCTTTGGGGTAGTAAAGCGACATATTACATTATCTGTTATTGCCTTTGCTACTGTCTCTGCTGTCTTATCTTTAAGTGGAGCTAAAATGACATAACGGGAAAAATGATCCGTTGCTACGAATAAGTATAGGTTATTATTGTATGATAATGGCATCTTGAGTAAATCAACAGCGACAACGTCCCATGGTTGATGTGGTACAGGGTAATTACCCATCGGTGCAGGTGTGATTGGGCATCCTTTGTGTTTCGCACATGATTCGCATTTGTTTATATGATTGTTTATATCTTTTCGTAATGAAGGCCAGTAATATAACAGCTGGGCTTGGTTGAATGTCTTATCCTTTCCAGGATGTCCTGCATGTGGGCTGTCGTGTATCAATCGTAATACTTGGGGTATCATGTCATTAGGTACTACCAACTGGTTAGTATTTCTTTGGCGTTTTGGTTGTTTAGAGTTAATCTTGTATAATGTATTATTGACCATTGTGAATTGTTCAAGTGGGACATGCAGTTTGGGTAATTGTATGTCATCTCCACTTTCTAACTTGTATATAACTTTAGACCATATTGGGTCAAGTCTTTGTGCCTTTGCGATATCCTCGTGGTTTGGGATATTTCCTTTGAGATCTAACGCCGCGACCTGAATTGTGTTCGGGTTCCTAGATAATGCGTCAGCTACATAAGTGGATTTCGTAACCATATACCAAATCTCGAAACTTTTGTAATGCAAAAACCACTGCAAGTGCCTCTAAGTCTGTAGTGCAATAATTTTTCTCTGCACCTCTTGTTTGTCTGCTGGCAAATGCAGTTGGTTGATTCTTTCCTCTTTTATCTTCCTGCATCAGTACAGTCCCTAATCCTTTAACTGATGCGTCTGTACAAATAAGAAATGATTTTGTGTAATCTGGATATGCTAAACAAGGTGCATTTGTTAGTTTAATTTGTAGATTGCTAAATGCCCTTTTTTGTTCTTCTTCCCATTGGAATACATCTTTTTTGAGTAGTTGGAATAGAGGAAAGGCTATATGAGAGAACCGTGGTACGAATGACCTATAGTACCCAGCCAGACCTAAAAATTGTCTAACTTCGTCAGTCGTAGTGGGTTCAGGAAAATCTCTCACTGCCTGTATTTTGTCATCAGTGGTGTGAATACCATCAGAACTTAATTTGTGGCCTAAGAAATTTATTTCCTTAAAGCAAAATTTGCATTTAGAAAGTTTAATTTTTAAACTAGCATCACTAAGCTTTTGTAAGAGTAAGTCTAATTTCCTGAGATGATCCTTAATATTCTTCGTTGCGATTATAATATCGTCAAGATAAACAAATATTCCTTGTCCTAAAATTCCGGACAATACGTAATTCATAAGACCCTGGAATGTGCCCGGGGCTGTCCTCAGTCCCATTGGCATTCTTGTATATTGATAATGGCCTCTGTTTGTTGAAAAGGCAGTGTATTTACGTGACTCCTTAGATACCGGAATCTGATAATAGCCGTTTAGGAGATCGATGGTCGAGAATATATTATTCTTAGGAACAATATTCTGTAGAACATCGCTTAGCAATGGCATGGGAAATCTGTCTGGGATTGTGTGATTATTTAGTTTACGGTAATCTACTACCGCACGCATTTCTCCATTTCGTTTGGGCACGAAGAATAAGGGAGCATTCCACGGGGAGACTGAAGGCTCAATAATTCCAAGTTTTAACATTTCATCGACATACTGATTTGCAAGTGTACGTTGGGAGTGTGGTATGCGGTAAGCTGGTACGAAAATTGGTGGTGTTTCTGGGTGCACATTAAACATGTGATTGATCAAGTTAGTACACCCTAATTGTTCTCCGGGCAATGCTACGGTGTCCCTGTGTGTTTCCAGCAGGGTTAACAAATAATTTTCTTCATCAAATTCACCTGAGTGAATTAAATTCTCTTTTATTCTTTCTCTATCCGTAGATTTTATCTCACTTGTCACTCCAGCTATAACTATTTCCTTCACAGGGGCGGGACATTTTTCAATATTAACTATGCAAGTTCCCTTTTTCAACTGAACTTCCCCATTCATGTGATTAATTATGAATATCTGAGTTTGCCCTCCGTCGTTCGTATGACATAATGCGTTTTCTACTGACAATCCCTTTACTTTACATAATTCTTCTAAGACAAGAACAGTACTATTCCGTAATTTGCTCTTTATGGTAACCTTCATGTATGAATTATGTGGTATAACTAAATCATTAGTGAGATGGGCTGGGAAAATTGATAAATCAGTACTGTTATCTGGGTCACTAATTCTGGAGGATGGGGTTGGTGGTGGGAGTGGATCTATACACTCATCTGTTTGTGTATGTTTGTTTAGGCCTTTAATATTACCAATTCTTTTTGGCTCACTTCTACCAATCGGTGAGGGCTCTGAAGTTATTTCCTCTATGAATTCATTGTCAAAGTCTATTCCATTCATTTGTGGGAGTATGGTTATGTTCTCAGCTCTCATGGATCTTAAGCCCAGTAACATATGAGCTTTAATTGCTAAGTTTTCAACGATATAGAAAAATGCAGAGAATGGTCTTGTAGTCTCTGTGAAACTGATATTTAATCTTATCATACCTTTCACTGTAATCTCTTGTCCATCTACTGTGTATAAATCTAAATCAGCTTCATCCAGAAAAGTTACTTTCTTTTTATTTTTAAGAATTCTATTTAGTTCTTCATGTGTTATTAAGTTCACTGGAGAGCCTGTATCTAAAAATAAGGAAACGTTTTGATCCTCACATACAGCTGGTATCAAGATACACTCATTTCCCAACATGCCTCCTATGTGAAGTTTAGACTTGTTTTTCTTTACGTTTGTTCGTTTTTTGTCATGACTTGGTCTTCCCTCGATTTGAACATAGACACAATTTTTCTACTGTTTTGCAATCACTGGTCCAGTGCCCTTGGTATCTATGATGCCTACAGTAAGGACCAAATCCTTGTGTCTTTTGTTTGTCCTCTTTTGCCTTGATAAAGCATTCATACCTTGTGTGTCCTGGTTTTGCACAATAATGACATAGAATGGACCTATCCCTTGACTGTGACCTACGATGTGATTTCCCATAAGAAGTGTTGTTTATGGCGTGAGACCTGCTCGGGCTGCGCGAAAACTTATGAAACTGCCTGTAGCAAGGCGTCTGTGAACGAGGCCTTGTCATGTTTGGTTGTTTGGTCTACCTGCTTTCTGGTCGCGATCGATTTTGTTCTCTGTTTGGGGTCGGTGTAGATGTTTTCACAGCTGATACTGTCTCAGGTACCCTCATTCTACCAGAATGTGCATGTGTGTCGACCATACCTGCTTTATTGCATTGCATCTCTACCTCGTTCATTAAGTCTAGCAAGCACATTCCTGGGGTGTACGCGATCGTCTTGGCGATCTTAAGGGTCCTATCAGGTAATTTACACAAGGCAGCTACATAACCAATGATGTCCACGACGAGGTCTGGGGACATCTTTCCATCATCTGTTATCCAATTAGAATTTTCCAAAGTAACTAACAATGTTCTTTTGATTGTGGAGACATCAGCAGTTATTTCACTGAGCACATGGTTTGTAGTGTGCTCCCTTACAAGATCTACAATTTTATGTAATTCTGGAATTATACCTGGCAAGAAGTTCATACCTCCAGAAAATTTCTTCAAAAATTCAGTTTTAAATTCATCATATGTCCTAGCCCTATTGAGCTTGTCGGAGCGAAGCAAATTGCTCGCTGGACATCTTTCCTGGCTTATGCAAGGTGAAAAATAGCAATTTTCTCTTGTTCATCTAGTATGTGGCGCTTGATGAACATTTGTTCGCACTGACTGACTAATGAAATGACATCAATGCGATCTTTGTCTGTGCCAGAGAATTTTGGGGCAGTTTTATCCTCATGATACACAAACACTTGAGGTGTGGTTGTTAGATCAGCGGTATTTGTTTCTTGATTCATTTTCACTGTTTGCTCTGTTAATTCAACTTGGACGTGTTTATCGTTGTGTGAGGGAATGGTGAAATATGTACGACCGGACCGGTGAACCCTGTTAAGTATATTGGCATACGTGGGCAAGTCAGCGACAAAGTCCGCACTTGCTACGTCAGAGGGGATTTCTCACTCATCATCTGAAACTGCCGTATTTGTTTCTTGATCTTTAGTGTGTGGTGAGGTTTGTACAAGGGGTGGGTTGCCTTTGGGGCTTTCTTAATTGTGAGTCTGTTGTTGTGGCAAATTGTGTGTCATCTGGTAGTAACGTGGATGGTGGCGAAAATATTCCTGTCATTAAGATATGGTGTTATGAAATACGCCTCTTGTTTATTTATGTCCTAACAAAATAGATGAGTAAATAAGTTGAAATAAATGATAGATAGTGAGTGTATAAGTGTATATATGGAAATAAGTAAAAAAAAGTTGAATATAGCTAATTTTAGCACTGAGAAGAAATGAGTAAGTATAATTTTACCCACTTGATACACATCGTAGAGGTGTGTCGATACAAAAGTCGATCTCGGAAGAAAAATGCAGGTTTGATTGAAGATCTCTTGATAATTCTAGTGGTGTGTTGATGGACGATATTACTCAGGAAATTCCATGGCCTGATGCTTGTGGTGGTTAACAGCTGTCCCAGGCAAACCTCAGCATAGAATTTCCAACTCAACTGTGAAAATAAATGAGTATGAGTAGGAGCTATGTGAATAATGAGTAATGAGTAGTGGGTGAGAGGTGCCTGGTGTCAGTCACACCTTGCTTGGCATGGCAGACTCGCGTTGTGATGTCATCTCAGCACATGGTGACGTCGGCTTCCCACACTGGTAGCTGTGGTGAGTAAATGAGTAGCGATGAGTAACTTGAGTGAAGATGAGTGAGTAAGATGAGTTGTGAATATGGACTTGGTATTTGCTTCGTCGTCTTGACCTCTTGACTCCTGCGTCAGCGTCGGGGGTTGGGTGGATGTAGCAGAGAGAGGAGGGTGAGGTCTGGTGGTTATGAGGTATGAGTCGTGTCTCACTCTTCGTTTGTTTGTTTTGTTTTTCTTTGTCGATGTTTTCTCGGTCCTTTTCTCTTGTGATTTACTCGTTGTAGGATGAAGACTGCCGCTACTTGTAGGTGCGTGTAGAAGATTATACAGACGACTCGTAGAGTTGTTACTTGTAGTTGATTGTAGATGGTTGTAGTTCGCTGGTTCGACGTAGAAGTTGCAAGATTGTTTGTATCAATATATTGTTAAACTACTTGCAAGGCGTCCTGTGACCTCTTCACCTCTACATCAGCGTGATGATCGGGGAGACGGAGGGGGCTGGTTGGAGAGAATACTATCAGGAGCTATTTGTGAGTTGTTGGTTGTGAGAGGTATTCTTGTTTTCAATCTTGATATTTTGTAGGAATTCAATGTTGATTCATAGACAAGGTTCGTATACGTTCGCTGCTACCAAATGTCATAAAAGACTTTGTAGTTACGTGTAGAGAAGTTATATATATTAGACTTGTGGACGAGCGGTTGTTATACTTGAGTAGCTTTGTAAGTAGATAATCTTCTTTCCCATTTGTCATTCAATGACAAGGAGAGGTAAAGAATAGTATGGAACTATTTTTATTTGTCTTGGAAATATTAACAAGTCTCTCACACAGAGCGAAGTATAAAGTTGAGTCCCGGGAGCTATCTCCTTGTCTCGCTCTCTCTGTCTCTCTCTCAAGTTGCTAAGCCCTTCTCCCTGCGACCTGTCTGTTCTATGGCTAGCTTCCTTCTGAGCTCTCTTTCCTAAATTCTGGTGAAACAGGAGTCGTATCACGTGTGTTCCCTGTGATTGGAAAGTTCTAGAAGCCTGTGTGTGAGTATGTGTGTATGTGTGTGTATGGTCAACAAGGCTTTGTTCCTCTGGTGAATTGCTGACAACTAACTGACTGGCTACTTCGTAATCTGTCGTCAGCTTTTCCTCAGTGCAACTTGCAAGATCATTTCCCATTCCCAGGCTCGCATAGAGCTGTCTATCTGTCTATTTATCTATCTATTTATCTATTTGTCTATTATGATTTGTAATTATAATATGGACTCATAACACCACCACTTGTACACCGACGGCTCCAAGTTGAGTGAATGTGTGGGTGCAAGTGTGCGGTTGCCTGAATGTGCCCTCAGGTATCGGTTGCCGACTCATACATCTGTGTTTACCTCCGAACTTTTTGCTATTGAGAAAGCCATAGACTATGCTCTCAATTCTAAGCATGACTCATTTGTCATATTTTCGGATTCAAAATCAGCCCTTCAGGCAATTGCATCTTGCAATACGGACTCTCACGAGATCCAGGGCCACATCGTTAATAAGTTGCATTCATCCAACAAGTCATTCACGTTGATCTGGGTGCCTGGGCATTGTCGTATCTACGGCAATGAGTAGGCTGACTTACTTGCAAAGTCGGCTGTAGAGCTCAAGGAGACATGGGACGTTCCTCGTGATCTACGGTCGAGTCTCTCTCTCGGAGAGAAATCAATAAATCTTCTATGGCAAGGTCAGTGGACCAGACTTAATATTCCAACTTGTAAGCCGTACCTGGGCGACTGGGACACTGCCAACCGTCCCAGTCGTCTTGAGGAAAAAGTGTTGGCGCGGTTACGGCCTAATGCCACTATATTAACGCACATGAAACCATATATGGAAAGATAATTCCCACCGCACTGTGACATCTGTGATGCGGTGTTATCTATCAGTCATTTCGTCCTACGCTGTCGGCGATTTATTCGTGAACGTGCTTCACTTATAAATTACTGCGGCGCAGCAGACGTCCCCTTCCCCTTTTCCACCATCCTGGGTGATGGGGACATTGTTATGACTGATAAATTGATGGCTTTCCTGAGAGAGACAGGACTGATCAGAGTGATGTGACTTTTTTACTGTATGGTTATGGTTTTTATCAACTGTAAATATGTATGTATTGTACTGTTAATTAGGTTTGACAGTTGACGTATTTGAAATAGTTCCTCCTTCCCACTGATCTATTTCTAATATTGATGTCCCCTACATTAAACCCCGATCCTCGACTAACAGTCACCAGCTGATGAGTGCAAGTGTGCAATACAGGAAGGTATTGGGCACTTGCAGTCGACGGTGGTCTGCTAGGCGAGGTTCTTCACTTTTTGTACAAATTATGTAAATACATTATACCATCTTGCATAAGTTATTCTAATTAGGGCCGACAGCTGACTTATATGGAAATGTTCCTGACTCGTCTGGTTCCCTTTCATATATTGATGTCCCCTATATTAGGTTGTGCCTCGACTGACAGTCACCAGGTGATGAGTGAAGGTATGTAATGTAGAAAGGCATTTCATATCTGCAGTCGATGATGTACTCTTGGTCGAGGCTTTTTTACTATTAGTGTAGGTCTGGTTATTTGTCTCTTAGGATTTAGTATAGGTTAGCGATTTGTCTGTTAGGTGATTAGTTTTAGAGTCTTTATGTTAGGCATTTTAGTTTATAAGTAATATGAGGTTAAAAATAAAAAAATAAAAAAATAATAATAAAAATAAAAATACAAAAAATAATAAAATAAAAATTATTATATATATATATATATATATATATATATATATATATATATATATATATATATATATATATATATGTACGTGTGCATGAAAGGGTGTATTTTCATATGCATGGATGTGTGTAAATATATATATATATATATATATATATATATATATATATATATATATATATATATTTTTTTTTTTTTGTGCCTTAATGACCAGGGGTTCCGGCCCCAATGGTCGATAGGCAAAAAAGAAAAAAAAAAAAAGCCAGTTGCTCCCCAACCACCATCCAGATAAGGGTCCTATTCTGTCGAGGGCCTGTCGGGAGAGGCATCCTTCATGACCCGTTAGTGACTCCTATGAGGTGTTCCTGCCCTAGTGGTACACGGCTGGCTAATATTACGGAACACCCAGGGATACAGGAGAGGGCCAACACTCAAAGTTTTAACGTAAGGAAACTGTATCATATTTTATGAAGGGGACTTGAAAAGGACTTATGTCTGTACTTAACTGTGGTACAAACCTTGGTGCTGTGATTTGTTATTGCTATTGTAATAAATTCATTAATTTTTCATGTCTGTTTACCGTTAACCCAAGAGCAACACTCCTGATACCTGATCCCTGTTTCATAATATCTGTTCACCGACTACTTTGTGTTTTAGAGAACCTGAAGTTTTCAGTCATATTCGTTATCTTATTCACTATCTTGTTTCCTATCTTATTCACTATCTTTCTCACTTCCTTATTGACTCTTAGTCACTGTTTTATTACCTGCCTCATGTACTATTTCATTCACTACCCTCTTGCTCCACTAAGATAACATTATTCACTATCTTATTCATTATCTTCATGTCTTTTAAAGATAGCATTGTTGCATTATTCGCTATTTTATTCACTATCTTCTTGCTCCTCTAAGATAATGTTGGTGCATTATGCACTATCATTTTCACTATATAATTTACTGTTTTCTTGCTCCTTTAAGGTAATGTATTTGGTTATTCACTGTATTATGGCTTTTATAAGACTGTGCTGGTGCGTTATTCACTGTCTTATTCACTATCTGCTTGCACCTTTAAGATGATGTTGATGCTTATTCACCATCTTTACGTTTTTTTTAAAGATAATGTTGGTGTTGGAGGGGTTGCCTTCACGCGGTGGCGCCTTTATAAAGTAGTAGCTTCCCTGCCCTTATTTGCAGACGTCCCTCAGCTCCTCCTCTAATAAATAAATAAATAAATAAAGGACGATGAACTGCGGGAAAACGAAATTTCGCCTGCAGTCCTCAGCGTTCGCGTTCAGATGGACCTGGGGTACAACAACGACAACAAAAGTAATAATATGATAATGTTTACTTCGGTGATTGCATCCCTCTCTCTCTCTCTCTCTCTCTCTCTCTCTCTCTCTCTCTCTCTCTCTCTCATCCAGATAAATGAGGTAAGGATGGTAATAATGACAATGATTTATGATCTTATATTTTTACGTATCAAAATTCCTTTATTGCTGGAGGGAAAACTGAGGACTGTTGTGGTGAGTTGTATGATCTTATTAGCCTTACTGATGACAGGAGAACCGTTGTGTTATGTAGTGATAGATTTATAACTTTACTAGCTTTAAAATGTTGGTTGGGAGAGGAGCATAGGTAAATGTTTGAATTCTTTATTTTCTCTGACATTTCCGGCTGCACAGAACCCAAAATGTTAGAAAATAAAAACAATAAAACGTTAGAGAAAATAAAGGATATATAATGTTAGAGAAAACAAAGAATGTTAGAGAAAATAAAGAAAATAAAATGTTAAAGACAATAAAGAATTCAAGCTCTGGTCTGTCTCTCTCCCACCCCACATGTCCACTTGTCACAATGGACCATCTGCATTTACTGGTTTTATTATTTACTTTATTTTTTAACAGGAGAACCGAGCGTTGATGTGATGGTCTTGTGTGTTATTTTATTCGCTTCATTTCATAACAGGAAGAACGAGATTGCTGTGAGATTCTCAAAAAATACTTAAAATAAGTTCCCAGGAAGGACTAGAGATACGGGGAGACTCTAAACCCTCCTAGTCTATCATGCAAAAAATTATCTATCTCTCTATCCATCTATCTATTTATCTATCTATATACATAGTGTATATGTATGTATATTTACTATTATTTTCCCCTCGTCAATTGTATTTTTTCTTAAAGGAAGAACGAGAAACGAGGAAAAACTCCGCTCTTTTCTTTCCTCGTCCATCTTGGGTAAAACAAATCACAGTTATGGCAGGGAAATAATTGTGTGTGTGATTATGGCTCCCGCTGAGGGGCTCGGTGTCGCCTAATTATTTCCTTATTATCATAACTTCTTTAGCCTACAGGAGGAACGAGGTCTGGTTCGGAGATCGATGTTACGTTCATACCTTTATCTTATTTGCTTTAGTATTTTACAGGAGGAACGAGGTCTGGTACTGGGATGGGTGTTACGTTCATACCTTTATCTTATTTGCTTTATTATTTTACAGGAGGAACGAGGGCTGCTATGGGGATGGGTGTTACGTTCATATCTTTATCTTATTTGCTTTATTTACAGGAGGAACGAGGGCTGCTGTGGGGGTGGTGGTGGGCGAAGACTGCTCTCCTGATGACCGGGGGTGTGAAGGCGTGTGTCACTGTGCTCTTCCGTCGCGACTTCATTAGTTTTGCCATCCTCTTCGTGGCGGTCGCGGTCGACAGCGTGAGCATTCATGTGGTGCGGTCTTTTGTGTCTGAGGTAAAGAGGAGAGAGAGAGAGAGAGAGAGAGAGAGAGAGAGAGAGGCAAACATACAGATAGACAGAAGGATAGACAGACGTACTGATACACACACACACACACACACACACACACACACACACACACACACACACAGCGGCAAACAGAGAGAGAGAGAGAGAGAGAGAGAACTAATACCTCATAAGGTCAAGTGCTGACTTTTCACTTAGAACTCTCTCTCTCTCTCTCTCTCTCTCTCTCTCTCTCTCTCTCTCTCTCTCTCTCTCTCTCTCTCTCTCGGGCGCTAGGGCAATTTGACCCCTTCAGTGCACTTTTTCTCTTCTTGCTATTCCCAGACGATTATATTCAGCTGAGGAGAGTCTTTTCGATCAGGGAGGGGTTAGATATTTTTATCAACCCCTTCACTACAAGAGACCTCCCTGAAGCTGAATGAAATCGTCTGGAGTGTGAAAGGTATACATAAGTAAAAAATGCCTCTGGATTGAAGGAGGAGAAAGAGGGGGTGAAGGACGAGGAAGGAGAAGTGAGAGGAAAGGGCAAGGGAGGAAGAGTAGAGGAAATAGGAAAGGTGGAGGAGGGGGATAGGGGGATGAGGAAGGAGGAGGAAGGGTAGGGGAAAGGATGAGGAGAATGATGAGAGGAGAGGGTGGAAGAGAGGGTGAGGAAATAGGAGGTGCAGGGGGTAGGGAAGAGAAAGTAGGAGGGGGAGGGGTAAGGATGGTGGAAGACGAAGGAGGTGAGGAAAGAGGAGTGGAGGGAAGGAGGAGAGGAAGGAGAAAGGATGGGGGAATGGAGAAAAAGAAGCGAAGAGAGGAAGGGTGGAGGTGTAACTGAGTAGAGTTTTTTAAGAAGTGAATGTATCCCATCCACGTCAAAAAGTCTGAGAAGTAGAAGGCAAAGAAGAAGATGACGACGACGACGATGACGGACAAGCACACACCAAGGCCGCTGGCAACACAGGAATAGCTCTGGCTGCAGTCATGCACCTCCTCCATGATGGGGTGAATCTCTCTCTCTCTCTCTCTCTCTCTCTCTCTCTCTCTCTCTCTCGAGAATTAAATGAAAAACTACGTATCCAATATGTATTTATTTAACATTTATTCTTAAGACTTACGTATATTAACAGTAACAAAGTGTGCAGTTGTATATCTCATAATCTATGCTATATTGTTATATTATATAAAATTAAAAAATCTAGGCAATAACAATAAAGAAAAATATATATACTAGATGCACACAGTTTTGAGACTAGTGATGTCAGACAAAAATAAAAAATCTTTGGTTGTATCGTGATACTGATGTCAGTATAAATGACCTTTTCTCAGCGGTGATGTCTTTTATGCCTCTTCTTCCTGCCTTCAGACGATTTCACTCAGCTTAGGGGAGACTACCAGAGGGATCCACGAAGCTGAATAAAATCGTCTGGAGGTAGGAGTACACCCCCCTAAACACGTCATTGTGGTGAACTCTAGCTAAAAGGGGACTAGCGGAAGAAGTGCATATGATGAGTGTGGTAGGCTAGTCATGTCATATAATTTGGTGTGGTAGGCAAGTCACGTCATGGTGTGGGAGGCTAGTCACGTCATGGTGTGGGAGGCTAGTCACGTCATGGTGTGGGAGGCTAGTCACGTCATGGTGTGGGAGGCTAGTCACGTCATGGTATGGGAGGCTAGTCACGTCATGGTGTGGGAGGCTAGTCACGTCATGGTGTGGGAGGCTAATCACGTCATGGTGTGGGAGGCTAGTCAGGTCATGATGTGGGAGGCTAGTCAGGTCATGGTGTGGGAGGCTAGTCACGTCATGGCGTGGTAGGCTAGTCACGTCATGGTTTGGGAAGATAGTCACTTCATGGTGTGGGAGGCTAGTCACGTCATGGTGTGGACGGCTAGTCACGTCATGGTGATGATACTAGAGACTGGCAAGGTAATGGTGGTATAGTGCAGTATATCTATCTATCTATTGCCAGACGCCTTAATCCCGTAAGGGATGGCCACAAACAAATCGCCTCCATGTCGCCCTATTCCCCGTTATTTCACTGCCCTGCTCCCAGCTCACACACCCCTCTCTCATATACCTCTCGACTCCGTCCCTCCACCTCCTCTTTGGCCACCCCCTTCCTCTTTCCCCCTCCACCTCACTCTCATACACTCTCCTCGTCAGTCTCTCGCTCTCCGTCCTCAGTATATCATTCGTGTAATATAACGCTATACGCTAATTATTCTTAACCTCTTTAGCCCTGTGACGCATTTTTTTCTTTGCTCTTCCACAGCCACACGATTTTGTTCAAGTTACAGTAGGGACCTTCTATAGTTCTTTCATTTTAACTTGGCCCAGATTTTCGTCTAATTACGACTTGTTTCACATAGCTCTGTGCCAAAAAAAAAAAAAGAAAAAAAGAAAAAAAAAGGGAACAAGAAAAGAAAAAACAGTGTTACGGCTCCACATCCTTTCCATAGCACTTTTTCGTGATTAGCATCATATTCTAACGACAGTCCGTCACTACAGCTTAGCAGTCAAGATGGAGAGATGGCAATTGTAGGCCAAGTCAGAGTGAAAAGAGTGCAGCATTTAAGGGACTACTGAAGGCTAAATATAAACCATCCATGTAAATGCTTTCTCATGCAGATAAATGAAGTCGCGTGGAGATTGGATGAATAACATGAATAAGGCGTCATCATGCTGAAGGGGTGAAGATCCAATGTCTTTTGGTGCTAAAAACTAAGTCACAGATTGTAATTTATTGTGCCTTTTTTATTGGGTACTGCTTGTAGTAGTAGTAGTAGTAGTAATAGTAGTAGTAGTAGTAGTAATAGCAGCAGCAGCAGTGGTAGTAGTAGTAATTGTAGTAGCTGTAGTTGTAGTCCTAGCAGTAGTAGTGTGGTGGTGGTGGTGGTGGTGGTGTTAGTTGCAACCCAAGGTCACGAACCCGGTCGACTGCAAGCCGAAGTTGCCCTTTTTTTGTCTTCCGCTGTTCTACTTCAGAGGGATAGGCAAAGGGCTGAGAGTGTATAGTAAGGCAGGTTCATCCCCCAGTCATACCAGTGCCACCACATGAAGGCGTCCATCTCTAACACGGGTACTGCTTGCAACATTATTATACATTTGAGCTTAACATCTTCACTACAATGATGACTCTTTACATTTATTTTTCTGACTCTTTCCAGACGGTTTCATTAAGCTCAAGAGAGAGGGATGCCTTCAGGTGGTGGCACAGATATAACGGCGGTGGAGCCGCCTGGTTATACAAACGTCCCTCAGCTCCCTCCCTCGCCCCCAAAAGGAGGATGGTGGAATGCAGGAGAGGGGCAACTTCAGTCTGCAGTTCACTGGGTTAACATTCAAATGAACCTGGAGGTACGACAACAATTGCTGCTGGTGCTACTACTACTACTGTTACTGATGCTGCTGCGCTCCTGATATTATTACTACTACTATTGCTACTACTAGCAATGATAACACAGAGGTAGAGCAAAGACAGAGCAGAGTTAGAGCAAGAATAAAGCAAAGATAGCACACAGGTAGATCAAAGACGTAACAGAGTTAGAGCAAAGACAAAGCAGAGATAAAACTAGGGAAGAGATAGATCAAAGATAAAGTAGATCAGAGTAGGGCAGAGTATAGCAAAGATAAAGCAGATCAGAGCAGGGCAGAGTACGGCAAAGATAAAGCAGATCAGAGCAGGGCAGAGTATAGCAAAGATAAAGCAGATCAGAGCAGGGCAGAGTATAGCAAAGATAAAGCAGATCAGAGCAGGGCAGAGTATAGCAAAGATAGAGCAGATCAGAGCAGGGCAGAGTACGGCAAAGATAAAGCAGATCAGAGCAGGGCAGAGTATAGCAAAGATAAAGCAGATCAGAGTAGGGCAGAGTATAGCAAAGATAAAGCAGATCAGAGCAGGGCAGAGTATAGCAAAGATAAAGCAGATCAGAGTAGGGCAGAGTATAGCAAAGATAAAGCAGATCAGAGTAGGGCAGAGTATAGGAAAGACGGAGCAGCTCAGAGCAGGGCAGAGTATAGCAAAGATAAAGCAGATCAGAGAAGGGCAGAGTATGGCAAAGACGGAGCAGCTCAGAGCAGGGCAGAGTTTAGAGCATAGATAGAACATAGGTAGTGCAAAAATAGAGCAAGTTTAGTGCAAAGACAGAGCAAACGTTAAGCAGAGAGAGAGAGAGAACGAGCGAGCGAGCATACAGAGGATAGTGGCAAAGCACAGTTAATGCAAAGGTAGAGCAAAGACAGAGCAGGAGTAGAGCAAAGATTGAACAGAGAGCAGGAGCAGCAAAAATAGAGCATACAGAGGGCAGACACAAAACAAAAGTTAAGGCAAAGTTAGATCAAAGATAGAGCATACGGAGAGCAGAGATAGAGCAGAGAGACTATAGAGACAGAGCATTAGCGGAGTATCTCATTGCTTTGTTCGTCGGGTTGGGTGGTGGCCGCTCCTGTGGTGGGGCTTACGGCGTCTTTGGCTTTGAGCTGCGGAAGGAAAAGGGGCTTGGCTTAGAATTCATCATCATCATCATCTCCATCATCACCATCAGTATTATCATCATTATCATCATCATGTTCATCATCAGTATCGACAAAACCACCACCACCACCATCATCATCATCATCATCACCATCATCATCATCATCGTCATCACAATCATTATCATCATCATCATCATCATCATCATCATCACTATCATCTGTATCATCATCATCTTCATCATCAATATCGCCAAAACCACCACTACCATCATCATCATCATCATCATCATCATCATCATCTCTGCATTGCCAAAAGCACCATCATCATCTTCGTCATCAGTTTCGCCAAAACCATCATCATCATCATCATCGTCACAAATTAAAGGGTTTGTCATCATCATCATCATCATCATCATCATCATCATCAACCTATCCCAATTTTCCAACCAAACACATGGGATGAGAAGGGTGTAGAAACAGGAAGGCACAATAGTATGAGAGAACTGTCAACAGGGTGCTAAAAAAAACAGCGTCAGAAGAGAGAGAGAGAGAGAGAGAGAGAGAGAGAGAGAGAGAGAGAGAGAGCGCTGTAAACAGTTTGGCTTCTGGGGTCACAGGGTTTAAAGTTCCTTAGGAGGCTTCCTGACACCATTTCCTAAGCGATTTAGTCTGCATATTACACCCTAACATTCTCTTGTGTTTTATTTGTATCGCTTTACATGGACACAGTTTACATCAGTAACATACAAAACGATACTGAAGTGTAATATATATATATATATATATATATATATATATATATATATATATATATATATATATATAAATGAGCCGTGTTTTTTTTTTGTTTATTTGTTTATCCTAGTGGTAGGTGGTGGCGACCATCATCCACTCACTTGATGTAATGCTACCTACTTCTTCCTTGGCCTTTATCATTCTTCCTGCCTTCCTCTCTTCCTATTTCTCCCATCTTTCCTGTCACTACTTAATGCTTTTCTTTCCATTGCAGGTGGCTTTACACTGAGTGACAAGCCAAATGGTTTCCTGTAAGCCAAGAAACCATTTACAACGCTGGGTGGTAACCATATAACCAAACCATACGTGCTCCCTACGTGTCAAGTGGGTTGGTGGAGAGTTAGTGCCCCTCCCTGTAAAACAAATAACTCCGAGTCAAATGACCACCCCATACGGGATTATGGCGTCTGGCAATAGATAGATAGATAGATAGTTTATCCTTCAATCACGCCCAAACCAAGGGCTAAAGACCCCCTGACCCATGTATAATCTGAATCACGGTGACCCAAGGATGGTTTAGGGGAGTCAAAATTCAGATCTAGGTCATTTGAGGCCACTGGTAGAGTGTTCAAGTTTTTGGCCCGGGCAACGCCGAGTTCCCCTGCAGCCCAATTTTTGGCATGGTGTCACGAGGGGATGTGAATTTATGAATTAATAATAACTAGATGTTGCTTGAAAATTGAGACAAGGAACTGACTTGTGAAAATCAAGCAGTAAGTTTTACTTAATGGCGGCTTACTTCGCCGATTCTCTAAGGACGAGAATTTATAAACTTTCTCAACAGTACACAGCAGAGACTAATTACTCACGCGTGCTGTTTGTTAGTACTGTTAACCTCTTGAGAAAGTGACTCCAACCCTGACAATCAATAACTAATACTAATAATAATAAACAGGTTCTTGCCGGTGCATTAACTCCTGGCTGGCACAACGGAATTAAGCTTCATACAAAAGAACTGGCCTAAGTACCAGTTATGAATATTCAATGTAAAGCGTTTGTGCAAACTAGGAGCGGCAACTAAAATAAGCTTGATGTGGAGAAATAAAACGCGTGTTTAACTACATTAAGCCCAAAGTAAAGAACTGTTAATTTACTCATTACAATGATATAAATTTATGTTACATGAGTCTCAAAAATGAATTCAAAATAACAAGGAGAATACACTTACTTTCTCATTCAAAAGCTGAACACACTTAAACCTAGGAAAAAACGAAAAGAAATACGGGTCAGTGGAGGGGAGCTGAGCGAAAAGACCTGGGCACCTGTGCTGGACATCAGATGCTGCAGTTCGCTAAACCCTCTTCCCAATTCACCGTCTAGGTGGAGATTCTTGGAATTCGCTGTACAACGGCAGCGCTGCCTTACACTGGGCACAATGATCCTACTCTCGCAACGACTCAAAGCTGACTAACTTCAAACAATGAATGAGGGAGAGGGATGACCGTGCTCAAACTTCAACGGTCAACGGAGAGAGAATGAGCGATATACGCTCACAATAAATCACTCAGTGAAGGCACTAATGTCGTGCATAAGAATGATCACTTGTGAAACAGTGAGAAATGTTCTGAAAACCATCCCAATCGGAGTGAATACGAGGATGGTTGAACTGAGTGATGTGCAGTGGAAATTCCACTAGAATTCGTGGTTTTCTCACGGATGTAAAATGTCACGAATTTATAAATACGCTCGAACGAATTCGTGACATTACGCCCCATCAAAATCAAATTTTTCTTTAGAAAAATTTTACGATATACATACACATCAATCCTAACTCATTCACACAAGATTCACAGTGTAGTGTGTGTACTACCCTGCTACAGGAGAAAATCACAGTCGCCCATGAGGGTAAAAAGCTCGTATTTACGTTAATAGGAGCAAGCTTGAGGAAAAAACTCCATGACGATGGTGAAAAATCCTGTACTCAGGTCAAACTGAGCGAAAAGTTCGCTACATTTACATTAACAACTAACTGTTATGTAGCGTGATGTATGTAATACACGGTGTAGGTGTGACAGTTGTGGTGTAACTGTGCCTAAGTGTAAAATTATGTAATACAAATTAATAGTAAATAATGACGACGAGGCAGAAGAGAAGAGGTGGCAGCATGCAGCAGAGACGATCAGCTGATCTCCACAACAAAACTGCTACACCCGCCAGCTGCACCTGCGAAAGCTATCAAGGTGGAGCATCAAAAGTGTCAGTGCGACAATCTTTATGAAATTACAATTTCTCTGCCTAGCAGTCAGTATGTACACTACAAAAGTACGCTCTAGCCGAATATCTTAAGTGACAGCCAAGCTTTGTACATTCGAGGTCGCCATTATTTTCATATTGGATACATTATTAACCAGGAAACGTGGTCCCTGGACAGAATCTCAAAAGACCCTTACAGTTTACTGGTTAAACCCTAAACCTACATTATTATTAAAAAGGAAATGTGGTCAAACTGAACGAATAGACTGGGCGCCTGTGCAGGACATCAAACGCTGCAATTTGCTAGGACCCAGTTTACTGGTTAAACCCTAAACCTACATTATTATTAACTAGGAAATGTGGTCAAACTGTGGAAAAAGACTGGGTGCCTGTGCAAGACATCAAATGCTGCAATTCGCTAAGTCCAAAAGACCCAGTTTACTAGTTAAACCCTACTCTACACTTACGATTAACATTAGCAAGCTGATCCCTATGCAATCTCGGGCAGGTCACATTTTAACACCAGCCGTGGGTGTGAACACTCATGTGGATAATGTGCATTCTCTGGGAATCCTCAGAGAGGCCCACAGCTCGAGACACCACAAGGTAATTCAAACACAGCCTCAGATTGTCTCTGCTGGGTTCTCGAACTTCCCACTTAACCTACAGTACATATGTATGTACAGGTCCTGGAGGTAATGTGTCCTGTGGGACCAACAGGCAAGACATCAGATCTGCACCCACATTACCACTGCCCTGTCCCTCAACTGCTTCAGAGATTATGGGTGTGGATTCAAACGGCACAGGAAGGACGTCCCTGATCGGTGGTACATTGACACACATTGCAGGAACGCACAAGCTATCTATTTCCGGTCCCATTCCTGGCCAGAAAAAGTCAGCACGGATACGGTCCTGGGTTTTCCTTTTGCCCATGTGATCTCTTGAGGTTCAACAATGACCCCATTCTAACACTGCTGGGCGATACTTAGCGGGAACGACAAACTGCAGTCGAACCTCGCCCTGGGGTGTTCATGACTCACGGTACAGCCGTCCTTGTTTACGAAGGAACTTGGCTTGACCCCGTGAATATTTAATCACTCTACCCTTTTGCTTCTTCCACACGGCAGCAAGTGTTGGGTCAGAATGTTGTTCTTGAACAACATCTTGGCTACAAATCAGATCTTGCGGCGATGCAATGGTCACCCGGGTGACACAGTTTGGAGCCTTGGCCATGGCTCGTGTTACTGTAGTCGAAGTCTGAGTAGCGTCATCTATGGTGCAACTATATTTGGCACCTGGAATATTGCCTATGATAAGGTCAAACAAAGGTTCTGGCATGACAACTGCGACTGTTGTATCAGTGTAAAATGGAGATGCCACCTGGGTACGTGCCTCAGGGAACAATCTCACTGATCCATCAATAAGGTTAGCTTGGATCTGTCGACCTGTGTACTGCTCAGGCCGAACTAGACTCTGCCTGACAGAGCAACCTGAGGAACCATTGTCTCTCAGGACCTTTACAGGAATGCCTCCCACAAACCCTGGCTGAACTAGGAAGGCACTGTTGCCAGTGAGAGGGCCTTTGGAGGTTTTATGGGCCTTGGTTGCCATAAGCTTGTTTCATCCCACGGCAGTTGTCATAATGCTCGACAGAAACTGCTGGTGGGATGTTCAGCATCAGTATGCAAATCCAGGTCCTCCCTTGTCCCCTCTCAAAGGATCCTCTGGATGGTCGCCTTGGACACGTAAGCGAATGGCAGAGAGGTGTAGTTTACAGGCAGCTCGGGGTGTGAGCCTCGGGCCAGCCATCCACTTGATCATGTCGGATGCTGGAACCCAAGGGAAAGTCTGAGATGAGGGTGTGAGCCTGACTGAGTCGAGAGCAGGGCGAGGTGAGAAGAGGAGAAGGGGAGGCAAGGGGAGGGGACATTGTGAAAAAAGACGAGGGCGGATTCGCTAATGAATAGGCCTGAGAGTTTTTGAGAGAGAAGAAAGGTGGAACAGGGGATGGAAATGTGGTCAGGCATTGTGTGGCGAAGCAGACACCGAACATACGAATGAGGTCAGTAACAGGACACATTGAGTTCATTGAGCATGCTGACAATTCTGGTAAACCAGTGGCAGTGAAGAAAGATACACAGGCTCGATTTTGTACCAGATCAAAAGGCAGGAGTTGTTTGAGGGAGACAAGGGAGAGAAAGATGGACTGAGGGTCAAGAAGACAGCGAATATACAATAGGTAAAATACATGAACACTGGGAACGCTGACCCCCTGTGAACCAATAGTGAAGATGGTGAGGAGGTCAAGTTTGTTGAGGAGATCGGTCAGAGGGTAGAGACATAGTGGGAAGGATCATCAGAGAAATTACCAATATGCCGGGAATCGAACCCGGGACTCTCAGGTGAGAGCCAGGCAGCATACCACTACACCACAGCTGCCTGGCTCTCACCTGAGAGTCCCGGGTTCGATTCCCGGCATATTGGTAATTTCTCTGATGATTTTTCCTGTGTAAAAAATACAGGTTCTCTCTTCATAGTGGGAAGGGTTTAATAGGGAGGAGAGGGGGATCCGGAGGTATAGTCCTGTACTACTTCGAGATGAAAGCCGAGGAGGGTGGCGATTGTATAAACAAGCCTTCGAGTGGGAAAGGGAGTGATCAGTTTGGTTTTGGCAATGTTGATGATTAACCCATAATCACAGGCAACCTGGCCAGGCTTAGCTAGAAGACGCTGAAGCCTGGCAAGGAAGGGGAGTGGATGCAATATCGTCAGCAAGAGTTGATATCGGAGGGGATCTAGAAGGTGGAGGAGTATGTTCATGAAAAGGTTAAAGAGAAGGAAACAAGTTTCCATCATGAGATGTGCCAAGATTGAAGGGTCGGTAATTACTGACCGTCCCACAGAACAAGAACCGAGAATGGTGATGTGATAGGTTGCTTTCAGGCCAACAGAACAGGCGGCCAAAGACACCCAGGTAGGCAAGTTCATCAAGGACCGATATGCGACATCGAAGACAGCTTTGAGGTCAATAGATGCTGTTCAAGAGGAGGATGTGAGGTGAGAAAGTAATTCTGCAATGCAATGTTGTGTGCTGCGACCTGGGAGGAAACCGAAGTGGTCAGGAGAGAGCTAATCCCGAACAAAACACTGGAGCCTACCCAAAAGAATTCTCTCGAAGACTTTGCAGACACAGGAAGTGAGAAAAATAGGGCAGAAGCCAAGGGAATTAGGCTTGGGGATTGGGATGGTGGTGCTACGGGTCTACTCCACTAGGAGAAACTAAAAGGGGCCTTTGTGGCTTCAGTCTTTCTCTCATTGGTGTCGTTTTCTGCTCTTCTATTTTATCTTTCATCTTGATATTTCCATGTTTCTTCCAGCCTTTATTTCCCTCTACTCCTACAGCACCATGTAGCCATATTATGGCTTGGTGCCATTTCTTCATTATTTCTTCTTTCCTTCCTCCAGGAGAATGCCCTCAGAGAAATTTAAGTTGAACAGTGTACAGTAAAGGATTGCCAGGAACCTGAGTAGAGTCTTAATGTGGCACAGGTGATTCCGCCATCACCCCAGACATTATTTTATTTTTTATTTAGGTTCTTTATTTACCATTCAGTACTAGCCCCAACACTCTGGGGAACACTGTCCCTGAAGGCCAAGCAGGGAAGGATGCATGAGCAAAGAAAAAAAAAAAACGGTATCTTAGGGCATAGAAGGTATGGAAGTAATTATCACAGTAGGTATAAAGCCAAGTAATTATCACAGTAGGTATAAAGCCGTCAAGTAATTATCACAGTAGGTATAAAGCCGTCAAGTAATTATCACAGTAGGTATAAAGCCGTCAAGTAATTATCACAGTAGGTATAAAGCCGTCAAGTAATTATCACAGTAGGTATAAAGCCAAGTAATTATCACAGTAGGTATAAAGCCAAGTAATTATCACAGTAGGTATAAAGCCAAGTAATTATCACAGTAGGTATAAAGC